>NC_090939.1:483131683-483434713 GCF_040938575.1 Ambystoma mexicanum | reverse complement strand
TATGTTGCTGCTACTGACCAGCCTGCTTCTGCATACACACCACAAAGAGCTACTGGCCACCTCAAATGTGAAGCGTGTACCCACTGAGAGATGACAGTACAAAATGAGTCACTGCTGAACAGCTTTAGGCATACAAGTTAAGGACCAGGCTATGCATGCTGGACCTGCCGCCTCTCTTCTTCATGGTTCAAGGCTGCTACTTCTGGGCAAAATATTGTTTGTCGCACATGCCCTACCTTCAAAGCTATAAAAACATTATTACACACAGAAAACACAGAAACCAATTAAAAACAAATATTTGGGGTTCACAATCTCATCAATTTGTTCGCTGGTCCCGTGGGAGCTAAGTAGTAGAAAAGTATACAAAAGCAACAGCATCAATTCTTTCATTAGCAAGAAGTTGCCTCTTCAAGTGTCTAATGGAGGATTGTCAAATATAACTTCAGAAGGCCCAAAAGAGTTCAAAGGAGTGTCAAACAAATCTTTCGTTTGTATCAGAAAAGAATCATAAATCTGCTTTATTGCTTCATGGTGTACAGCCGTTTCTTTGTCTTGGTAGGTTACAGTGTTCTATCAGTGGGGCATAGAGAACTAAACAAGAAATCCAGCTAATTTTCAGAATGCACTTAACAATAAATTAAAAGGTTTCATGGTGTTAATTAGATCGGCTTGAAGCGGTCCTGTATCATGTCGAGTAGCATACCGTGAGCAGACCACTGCAAAGAGGAAGAGGCCTAAAACAGTCACAGTCAGCGCTTTTGCGATTCAGGAGCAGGCAGCAATTGTGAGAGACACAGTCACGAGGAGGAAGCACCACAAACAAAACCTGGATCCCGGTGAGGGAGGATGCGGGTTCAGTGGAGATCTATGGTGGTATGACATTGGGGGAGGTAAGGGTGGGTGAGTGCTCAGAGCATGGTGTAAAGGTGAAGGTGCTCTATTACCTTCAACATTGAACACTATAGATGCTTGAAGGGGCAAGCTAACACCTGCTGCTATTTTTGTTAAAACTCCAATCAGACTCGCAAGACTGCTCAGCCTGTGTTACTGTTTTTAATAAGGTCTCAACTTTATGTTCTTTTTTTCTTTTTTGGGACTTTTTATTCTTTTAGATATTAAGTATTTTCAGTGAGCATTTTTATTTTATTTTACCTTTTGGATCATGAAGCTGAGAACATGTCCTCCTCACTCTCTCCTTGCTAAACATGCACAGTGCCCGTACAAAAGACACAGGAGTAGGGTTGTGTGGCCCACTGGTGGTGTCCTTTTATCCCTCCATCTGATATGTAGTGCGGCAAGCCAAGTATGGACGTAGTAAAAATAACTGTTTTTTTACCAGTTGGCCCTACTTAGCAACACCTGAATACAGATAATTAGTTTCTGCCATCTATACATTCGCTTCCTCCTAAAGCTCTGTCTTCTTGATTAATTCTGTAGGGAGCTTCTGAGGAATCTGACTCCTCCTCTCTCCAGTTAGGCAAGAGCCTTGAAAAGGAAACCATTAAGCAGACTAGAGATTCACTAACTAGGACCCCAATTATGTCTGCTGTTTCCTCTCCTATGACAACATTGAACTTCAGTAACATTGCAAATCCAGTGGCAATAACAGCAAGGGTGAGCAGAATACTCCTCAAAACTGTTGGTCTTCTAGACAAGGGTCCTGCCACTCATTGCCTACTGTTCAATGTTCTCTGGGCTCACATTTCCTGTTTTGCTCAATCTCATTTTGAAATCTTTGGTCAGACTTTATGGTGTTATCAAGTTGGAATCGAAAGTGTACTCTTATCTATTGGAAACCAATCTCGGAATTTCGAGTTTTAAGAGATCAGCTGGAAGTTATAATTTAAGATCTTTACTCACTTGAATAGCTCCTTTTGGCCCTGTTGATCATGTAGTGTCCTGTGGGCAATCAGTCCTATTTGTGGAGGATCCAGACAATTTGGATGCTGATCCTGAGGCACCCCATTTGCTCAATAACTCTATTCAAGGATCTACTCATTCATACAGCAAGTATGTTTACAGAAGAAAAGAAAAAACTAAGCACTACATTGACATCACAAAAACAGAAATCAAAAAGTTCTGTTCATATACAATGCTAAAAACAAGGAAGCCCTCTCAAATGAGGCAGACAACCATGACAAACAGGAGAAATCTAGAAACTTTCATAGAATAAAGAAACATTCCATGAGTATGAAAGACAGCAAAATACAAACAAACAATCAGCCTCCAAACCCATAAATAAATCACACACTAAGCAACTTAAGGAATCAAAACAATTTGAGTATTTTACCTTTCTTGATTCACTCTAAGTTAAAGTGAAATAATAGGACAATACCATCACAGGGAACTGCAGCCAAGGCCCTATAAGATGTCTTTCCAAGGGCAAATTATACAGGTAACATTCATGAAGATCTGAATGGCCGCGAAGGTATCTCAATAAAAATTGACACTTTGGTAGATGTATGTTGTATGTTTTCCGTCTAGGCATAATCCCTCTAGTATTAAAGGGGAGAACTTGTCAATGTCAAATCTTCTGTCATGTATGCGATGTCACTGAAGAGGGACATATGGTATCCAGGATTTACCAGACACTGGTAGAAGAACTTCCCAAAGATATGGACAAAGGAAGGCAGATGTGGGAAAAGATAATAGATAGAAAAATTACAGATTAAAGAGTGGACAAAAGTGAAAATCTACCCAAAGAAAGTATCTAAAAATGCCAGGCTGAAGCAATTACAGTTCTACATATTCCATGGAGCATACCTGACCCCAGAGAAAATATCTCGTTTTCCGGGCACCACTGCACAGACCTGCCCAAAATGTGGAGAAGAAAAGGCAGATCTGGGCCACATGTTTTGGCACTGTCCGGAAATCCAAAACTACTCATGAGAAATAGAGCAGCGCCTGAGGAAGAAGGGGATAAAAGGCCGGCTATGGACCATAGAAGCCTGTCTTCTGAGTCTCTACAGCTACCCAAACAAAAATAAGGCAATGGAAAAGATGATCAATATAGCATGGGCAATAGCCAAGCGGAGGATAGCAATGAAGTGGAAAGCAGAAGATAGAACCAGGATAGAAATATGGTGGAAAGACCTTAAAAGGTGGACCATAGCAGAGTCAGCAGTCTGGCCTGAAGCCCTATGAACAGGAAGAAGGTAAGGCTCCATAGACATTACAGCATGGAATACGATAATGCACAAACTGTTCTCCTCCCCAGAAGCCAAGCCCCCTTGAATGTACTGTATCTAATAAACAAAGTAGACATTATGACTATGTGATCTGGTGGAACAAAGTAGCCGCAGAGAATATACCAGCTCCAAAGTTTTGACCCTGGATGCCGAAGACCCAGATGCATAGACCCTGTGACAAAGTTTATTTAATGTTGGGGTTAGGTAGGTATTGAGGGAGGGGTGAGTAAGGGTGCCTAAAATGGTACAGCATATGTCACAACATAATGTATTGTACATATTAAAAACCAATAAAACATATTTAACAAAAAATAATTCATGGGAAAATATGCTGTGGTGAAACAAAGTATATTCCACTCCAGAAATACTTAGGATTACCTTTGAACAGATTTTTAAGGAGTCTGAAGAAATATCCCCAAATCATTCTACCCGCTTAACTCTATTTGCTATGATCAGCCCTCTGTGCCTTCTTGAATCTCAGGACCTCAGGCAGGTCCAGTGTGTTGAAGAGGGTTGTTTGTACTTGGTTGCGGTTCATGTGAAGTTGAGACTTGTTTTTTAATATTATTTTAAATGAAATTGAAATATTCCTTTGGCTAGGTTTTTATTGTTTTCCATTTAGGCAGTGTGTGAGTTTCAGCAAAGCAAGGGTGGTTATAACAGCTCACACAGGAGCTCAGAGTGCATCTGGTAACTCAGTGGAGATTGCAGGTATTTGTAAGCTACGCTGTAAAATATAAAGCAAGGGCTCCCGTAAGGTACACTTGTCAAACAGTGATACTGTTTCTGTTCAGAAGGAGGGGGAGTGGTCCTGGCTACCAGCTCTAGTAACATCTAAAGACAAAAGTTTTTCAAAGCCTCAGGAACCTTCTTTACAAGGCTACCAGCCTTATTTCTTGGAACTCAAGAGGTCATTGAAGTTTCTTAAATTCTCATTATGATTTTCTGGACCAGGGTTGCACAAATCCAGGCCTAGAGGGACGGAAACATGTCCGATTTTCAGGCTATGCCTCATTAATATTTATCAGAAAAATATGCATACAATTATTTTCAATGTATGCAAATTTGTCATGAATATGAAAGAGGGATATCTTGAAAACTGTCAGGTTTGCTGCTCTCGAGGCCTGGTGTTGGAAAACCTTTTTCTAGATCTTCAAAATGTTCTCATTTTTTGTTTACAAAAAGTATTGCTGATTGATAACTCCCCATTTAGATGATCATTCAATATTTCTGTAAGAAAATCAAACGAAGGTTCTTCTGGTGGTCTAATCAATGGAATAGATAATGTTATGGGGCTGATGTTAAAAGAATGGAAGCTAGGCTCGGATTCTATTGTGGCAGTGAGCCTAAGCTATGAAAATGGGGATTAGAACAATAAGTATAGTTTCTTGCTTATTAGTAGTATTGGAACCCAGTTGGAGTACATGAAGAGGCACTACATCTTTCCATACCTTCACATGGCATACCCTTACAGGTTCAGATAATATCATTATAGCCAAGGACTTAAATTGTTATTGTCCAACTATCTCATGAAATGATGAAATGCAAACAAACCTTTATGAGGGAAGTCCCTTGAAAGAGAGAGGATCATGTTGGGTAGACCTAATGAACTCCTGGCAACTGTATACATTGAATGTCAACATTGAAGGAGACATACAGAGTCATCCTACCTGGCGATGTGGGTCCAACTCCTCAACAATGGATTCAAATTTCTGTTCTATTCTTTCATTAACGAAAGTTAGAGTGTGATCAATCATGGAATATAAATTATGTGGTCATGCCTGTTTGCTCTTAACTTTATAATAATTGCTCATATCAGAGTCACCAATAAACATGGGGTTTACCTCCGTAGAAAGTAATAATGCTGGTAATTTAATCTTTTGGTCTTTGCATAAAATGGCCATGCACATTTACTTTATCTGGAAAGGTCTAAAGAAGCAATGTGGTTCCAGACAATTTGCAACTCTCTCAGTTTCCAAATTTAATGTGCTAACTGTTAAACTAGTGTAATCCATACTTCAAATCCCAACAAACAGAGATTATTAAATCACATGCTTTTGATGGAGAGGTTTTATTTAAGTAAAAAAGAGAATTGAGAAGCTTTTCGGATGCTAGTGAAGGACCCAGGCTCTATGAAATCGGATATTATCGATAAGAAGCGAAAGCTAAAACAGATATATACAAATTGGATTAGGTCCCAAAAGACACTATGAAAGTAAATGAAAGTCATCTTATGTTGAGAAACATTTTTACAAAGCACTCCTATAATTTCTGGACCTGTAATAATAATCTAGGAATTCCTCACAACAGCTCTATGACTAATCCAATCTCGGAAACAACCTGGAAGGCATACTTCACACAAAAATGTAGTCCATCTTTGGATACCAAAGCCATTTTTGAATTTGAGATGCACTATGAAAGGGTTGTTTTTCCAGAGCTGATATTGAGAAAAAAATATTACAATCAAAAAGCTCCCTCATCATGTGTTCTGATTCTGATACCTTAGACAGGAAAGGAATCTGTTCCTGGTTTTACCCAGGAAATAACCAAGGGGGCACTCGCCCTATCCTGGTTCACTACTTTCCTGCAAAAAAACGAAAAAGAGGTGCACGCCCTTGGGAGTCAACCAATTTCTTTAATTATGTTGCTAACCCTCGGTGCGACTTATACATAAAAACCACAGCACTTGTTGGTCCAAAAAGTTATACTTGGTCCAATTCTTGCTGTGTGTTAAAAACACAATGGATAATTTTGCCAAACTCATATATTGCTTCTTTATGAGTCAGGTGGATCAGGATATCACCCTGAGCCTAAAATCGTCAACCGGTTTCAGCGGAGATAATTGGTTTGCCGCTTTCTTCAGGACTATAGAGTTGATTATCACACTTTATACATTAAGAACTGGACAGTAATAACAGTTTTCTGTCTTCAAATTTCTTTTTCTGGATCCGGCGTGTTCCACTTTTAGATGGGTCATCTCATTTGGGTATCAGCTCCCTGCAAGGGAATTATACATATCAGGGGCCTTGAAGTCTATGACTATTCTATTCTGGATTATTCTAAAACATATGGTTTCTTACGACTGTCTGTCGTCTGGGATAGTAAGCCATCAGTTCGAATTGTTCTGTTCCTCTCAGGGGTTTCGTAGTCTCTATTGGGTGAGTGAAGAAACTCCTGGTCAGTTATATCTATATCTAAAAGAGTATAGTATGTAATAGGTTTTTTACTTGATTATTGTTTCACTTACCGTCACTTGGTTTTTATCAGTGCACGGTAGTCACTTCAAATCTTGTCTATTCATTTATTCATTCTTCTTATAGTGGTAAAGCTGTCATTCCTGTGAGACATAAATGGATGATGTTGTTGAGGGTTGGTGCTACTCCCATAATACATCTCAGTCCGGTAAGTGTTCTACTTGCCTAGTCAACTAAAAGTAGTGGGGGGAAATTGCTAAGGCAACTTTCAGGGTTTTTTTCAGGTTTTTTTTGCTGCCAGTTATGATGGGAAATGGAGTCTGCAATCCCTTGCCACGTGTATTCCAGGGTCCCTTGGTAATTAGTTTGATGCTACAGATGGTCGAGGCATTGTTCCCTGTAAACATATGGAACGCCGCATATTATGACATAACATATTCCAAACTGAGTGCAGTGTCACATAAATGCCCCATTACTGACATCTATTATTTTTCTTAGTGCAAACAGTAACAAGCAGTGAGAAGATGTAAATTCGCTCTTTTAGTTAAACTAGATTGTAGGCAGTAGAAGTCCTGTGGCGTTTCCCCGGACTGGACGCCCATTATTTACATCTGTTCTAAGTGGTTCTTAATAGCAGGCCACGCACAGAGAGCGGATGTCGTCTCACTCTTATGGGTGAATAGGCTGCATATGGGAAATATGTGTCCCGCGGCATTTCCCAAAAACTACAGTAACAGGGGATACCAGGAATATCCAAATACTGTGACCTGGCCTGGATAGAACATACACAAAATTAACATAAAAGGTCAGAGTAGTAAAGTGTTCAGGTGGCCACTGTTGGTGTAGTAACAAAAGCTACATACTCATACTAAGTTCTGTGTACACACAACAACCGTGAAGCACATGCGTCTATCATGATATAACAATTCTATGAGGTGAAACGATTAAATTCAGCCCAGTAGACGCTCAAACAATTAAGTGTTTATTATTTATTAACATTTATTAAATAAATCACTAGAAAAAGTCATATTTTAATAAAAAACATACAACAACATTAGTATCAACAATATTTCATGTAGATCAATCCCTCCAATTCATTATCGGACTGATCTGATACAACATTCTCATCCATAAATCACATCCAACCACACTACAACCATACCACATACATACACAAATCATTCAGAAAATCATTCACAATCCATACAATGATAAAACAATTTATCCTCAGTAAAACATCAAACAATCTAAAACATCATTATACCATATCTAATCCATTGTTAGTACGAACCATAAATATAACACCTAAGAGCCTATTCCATGTTATTATGAACTTTCCTGGCTCGGGTGGATTTAACTTCTAATTTTGCTCTCAAATAACAAAACATCCCCAACCCGACATGTTTCTTTCTGTATAACATCCAGTAGACAGAAATTCTTCAGGGGCACTATGGTCCAGCGAAGTCAGATGGATTGCACGTGGAGAAGAAGGAAATATGTAGAATACACCAACAGAGCACACCTAAATACAAACAAAAGAACACTGAGTCAATCAAGCTAAAATGCTCAAATTATATGATTGACCATTACTGCCATCGTATTTTCAATAAACGTGGCATAGATTAGGTTATTAATACCTTTCGACTCTCTTCAACTGAGGAAACAGAAAGCAGACAGTGATCCACAAACCGATAGAAGACACCATAATAAATTGGTGCCTCTAAAATCTATCCACCATCACCAACACCTCGTGGTACCTCTTAGACACTCAAAATCAACCAAGTAATACCTCACCGAGGAGTGAGACCTCGAGTTACCCGGAAGTCGGCATAACCAGGACCCCACGGGATGAAAGAGATCCCACAGTGAGAGTAATTATTTAGAAAACACTTACATTACGTCTCTTGTAATTTTGTGATGGGAGAACCCAAACGGTGGTAACCCACAAGATCACACTGTTGGGGGCACCGCGTCACCAAGAAATCACCCGGCGTCCAGGCACAGATTTTTTAGAAGAGAAAGCCTCAACCTGTGTTCAGTACATGAGCGATGGCAACTTGATACCTGTCTGTAAACACGGAGGTAGAAAAAAAAAAACAAAAAAAAAAAACAAAATGAGAAGCCATACACTATGGGAATCCATAGAGATCAACACAGACAGTCTTCCATATTAGCGTAATGTCTGGAGGGCAAATAAATAGAGGTGATCCCTGTCAAAAATGCCAGTACACACCATACACTTCATTAGTGCACAAGCCTCCTAACGGGCAACAAGCTCACCTATGTAGAGTAGTCAAACTCTTTTCAATCTCTGCATGAGTCTCGACCGTGTCATGATAGGACTCTACTAATTCAGTCGTATAGACCACGGCAACAAAGTTAGTCGTGACCATAAAAGTATAGAATTCTGGGACAGAAAGGAGAAAACCACAGAGAGAAATGGATCAGAAAACAATAGTTAATCTGTTAAGTGTCCCATAAGATTACGAGAACCGGAATCACGTATCTACTTAAAACACCTAATACATGAAGCGTGTCATGATTATATGCACACATGAACTCGACCTCTCTCCCATATACACGTTCACCGCTAAATGGTCTTGAACATGAAAAAGATCACACGTATGGGGGCTACGAGAATATGCTGAGTGTGCTCTGTCTACAAATCTATACGGCTGCAGAGTCAGAAAAAATGTAACATAATAACCGCACTTAGGCGGGAATGTCTTGCACATGAAGTGGAATTGCAAAGGGAACTGTCCCTGAAACCCCTCTTACCTCAGTGACTTTCTTCCAACAAAGAAATATATAACATAGTAACCGTACTTAGGCGGCAATGTCTTGCACATGAAGAGAAATTTCAAAGGGAACTATCCCTGGGACCACTCTTACCTCAGTGACTTTCTTCCAACAAACAACCAGGGGTGGCCGCGTGAATCCAATCTACCGGTGTACCCACCAGTCCGGTTCAAGGGATCTGATTTAAAAGCCCTCCCCGTGTTGTCATGTGACTCGCACGTGACTCGCACGTAACGCGAGCCGAACCAGCGAGGCACGCCCCCCAACAGGCTCAAAGGGGGCACGGCCAGATATTCAACCAGCAAAATCCCGCTGGTCAAAATAAACATACACCTCGATTGTGTGGATGGAAGGTCCGTGGGTGTCGGAAAAGGACAGGCGGGGGACGGGAAAACATAATAACAAGCGGAGAACAGGAAGAAAACAACAACATGGGTTGGATCCAAGCGTGTGCAAGAGAGGACTCCTACAGTACATAATGGGAAATAAACATAATCAATCCTATCAGACCTGGAAAGCTGAAGCATGTGTCAAAAAAATACACATCAAAAAAACACATTCCGGTCATGTATCAGGGGGGGACAAGATGGTAACCTTCGAAGGGGCCAAACGGGCCATCAATCTGAATATCAGGCTAGAACTCAATCAGTGAGAGTATTCTGGATTAAAAATTCCAATCTATCGCCTCATTTAAGCCAACCACATGGCTTTTACTCAAAAAAATGAGTTTAGTCTCCTCCTTTGATAAAGTATGTTTATCCACAGAAGTGTTGTTGGTAATCGCAATCTTCTTTAGTATGGTCCATCTCAGATCCTCACAATTGTGGTTCCGCATTATGAAATGTCCTACCATCGGAGCTGTTAAATTCCTAAGTCTGATACAGCTCTTATGTTCGCTGATGCAGACTTTGATTCTTCGCTCGGTTTTACCGATGTACATTTTTTGGCAAGGACACCAGATAGCGTATATTACAAAACTTGAATTGCAATTCGTGAAACCTCTTTGTTCCCAAAATCTGGGAAGTCCAATATCCACCTCGGTGGTACGTCTAGTGAGGGGACAGCACACACACATGCCACACGGAGCATGTCCCCTCAATTTAGGTAACCCCCACTGTTGAGTGATGGTGGCTTGTTTGTTAAGCTTATTACTGATGTTGTTTCTGCACACCATCTCCTTAACATTGCGTCCCCTTTTGAAGGCACATCGTGGGGTCGACACTGGTATGTTAGCATGCGCTAACAGATGCCAGTGTCTTTTAACAATCTTCACCACCTGGTTGGAAAGATGGTTAAAGGTACTCACGAAAACTATACAGTCTGACTCAGAAGGGCTGGTTTTCGGTCTATATTCTAGCAAGGCCTCCCGGTGATTATTGGAGGCCCTCTTCAGAGATCTCTTAACAATTTTCATGGGATATCCACGTTGGATCAGATTATGACTCAAATCTAAGGCTTCCGACTCAAACCTTTCTTTCTCACTGCTGTTCCGCTTGAGTCGGAGAAATTGTCCGAAAGGGAGATTATCCCTCAAGGCCTTAGGGTGAAAACTGTCATATCTGAGAAGAGAATTCCTGTCCGTGCTTTTGGAAAAGGTTTCAATCCCAATACATTACTGCAGGGTTTAGCATAGATGGTCAGATCGCGAAAATCTATATGTTCCCTATGGAAGTTCATGGTGAACTTCAAAAAGGGGTTAATCCCATTGAACCACTGGAAAAAAGTTTGTAAAGTGGTTTTGTCGCCATGCCATATTAACAGTACATCGTCAATGTACCTGCTCCACAACAAGATACATTCTTTGAAGACATTCTGTTCGCTATAAATACTCATGTGCTCTACAAAATCCACATAAAGGTTGGCTAGAGATGGTGCCACAGCCGAGCCCATGGCAGTACCATGGACCTGTTGATAAAACCGGCCGTCAAATTGAAAATAATTTTCAGTTAAAGCTAGCTCCGTGCACCATAAAATGAAAGGGTTAGGTGTCATCCCGGTGCTGCGTTTAGTTACCAACAACTCCTCAATAACGTCCAAAGTGGATGACTGGGGAATTTTGATATATAGGGAGACAATGTCCAGAGTTACAAGAATATCCTCATGGGGATCGAAATGCGAATTTTCGATCAACTTGATGACAGCCATAGAATCTTGGACATAGGATTTCATTTTGCTAACATATCCTTTTAAAAAGGAATCAGCAAATTTGGCCAAAGGTTCCAGTACTGTATTCGTTCCCGAAACTATTGGTCTGCCCGGTGGATTCAATAATGTTTTATGAATCTTCGGCAAGATATAAAACAAAGGAACACTGGGATCTTTCTTTACCAGATACTCGGCTTCCTTCCGGGTTATCCAATTCCTGTCCCTAGCCTTTTCGACTTTATGAACAATGGTATTCATCAAACGTGCCGTAGGGTCCTGTTCAACAAGTTTATAAAAGGTGGTTTCTGAAAGCTGTCGTAAACACTCTGCGACATAATCTTGACGGTTCAATAACACTATCGCACCACCCTTATCGGCACCACGTATTACTATAGCCTGGTTGGTTTTCAGAGATTCGAACGCTTTTCGCTGTGCCCTCGAGCAATTCTGGAAGGAAAAAGGAGATTGGGTACGTTCCAACGTATCCAAATCTGCTAAAACCTGTCTCTCGAACACCACGGACTCTGGACTATGGCTCGTGGTTGGTGGACAAAAAGAGGATCGATTATGTAAACCGCTATTTCTATCTTCATCCTCAAAAGGATTCTCATGGAAGTACTGTTTTAAATGTATCTTCCTGAAAAGTTCCTCTATTTCTACCCTGGAGACAAAACGGTCGTATGAGATAGTTGGAACAAATCCAAACCCCTTTTCCAGAACGGAAGTCTCAACCGGAGTGGGTATGTATGCGGACAAATTAATCAATAAGCTTTGTTGCTCCTCGTTACTGGTGGTTCGTAATCCCAGTTTTGTTGGTCCTGATCTAAAAAACCCACAGAGGGTCCCCTACCTCTAGTAAATGGCCGAGTGTTCTGAGACCTCCGTCTGTTGGGATTACCACGACCCCGGTTGTTACCACGTCTTTGTTGTCTACCACCTCCTCCACGAGAGAAAGTGTCTTCGTCTGAACTGTGCGAGCTGAACGAGGTGTTGGTGAACCTCGCATTCCTCTGTTGTTGAGTTTTAGATACCCCGTCATAATGTTGATCCGGTACATACCCCTCTTGGGTGTAATGGAACGCTTTCTCATGAGAGAAATCAGTAATATCTGTTTTAAGCCGTCTAATGCGGTCTCGTACTGTGGACTCTTTAAAATCATTCATTTCCCGAATGATCTCATCCAGTCTCTTCGTGTAAACCTCCATAATGGGAAACACGCCGCGTGTGTTACACGATAATCAATATACTGTTGTTACCCTTATGTGTATACCGTGTGTAACACCAATAAAAAGCGGTATACCCGGCTTCTCTTTGATAAAGGTAATTGCTCTCTTACCTTGAGCTTCATGATACACTCTGGGCCGGTTCCATTCAACAATTACGGCCGCCATATTGGGAAGTATTATTTATCGCATAGTCCTTTCTTTATTTTTGTGTTGGTTCACTTATTCTATATAGCGCAGTTTTAACATCATATTCCCTGGTGTATGTACCTAATTGACATAGGGGTACCTAGTCACGTGCCTAGTCATATTGTGAGTCAATATTTGGTCACAATATTTGATTGTTTCTAATGATTAAAACAGTGCACGGATCATCTAGCTCCACATGCAGAGTAATACGAGTATTTTAAGCATAATGGAATGGTCATAATATGTTAGTTTAAGTAAGTGAGGGACACATATAATTCCATCTTGGGAGGGATATTGATCCCTACCTGTGGTTAGTAATTAGTAATAGGCTTCCTTAATTGCCACAATTTACCACGTCTTATTCCCCGGTGTTTAGGTGAACTGCATGTCCCTGTTTAACTTAACAATGTCAGGTGTATCAAGTGCCTCTTCTTATTGTCAATTACTTCACTATTTGGTCGCAATGTTGAGTTATTGCAATAATTACATGCCATATTTATTAAAACAAAGTGCAGATCATTTAGTTCTATATGAAGAGCCATATGAATATTGTAAGCCTGTCGGAGTTGTCACGATTTCCAAGTTTGCTAATCGTATAGGTAGGGGCCATATGTACTTTATTTACTCATTCTTAGGGACCGGTTACCTAAGTGCTCATTTCTGTACTGCTAATGTTTGCCAGCATATACCTTCATTAAGGCCAGTGATGTGGCTTTTCAATCTGAAAATCTAGAGTTGCTCTCCTTTCAATAACATGCCTGCTTGATCTCCACCCCTCCGTGGGGTTTTGACTTTCTCCAGGATAGTCCAATGTATGTCATTTTCAGAGTGCTTGTGCAATAAATAATGTTCCACTAGTGGTGCATTAGTTCTTTTTGCCCTGATGTTAGATCGATGTTCCCCTATTCTTGTTTTAATTTTGCGGGTTGTCATTCCGATGTAAATCTTGTTGCAGGGGCATTTGATAAGGTACACCACATTGGCGGTATTGCAATTTGTCAGCGTCCTTTGTTGCCAAGGTGTATTCCAGCCGATATCCACTGTTGTGGATCGATCTGTGAAAGGGCAAGCCACACAGGTTCCGCACAGTGTGTGTCCCGTCGGTTTCGTAGTGTTCCATATTGTTTGTTTGTTTTCATTTTCTTCTTATATGTGTGTACCAGGATGTCTCTAATGTTCCGCCTCCTCTTGATGGCAAAAATTGGAGGGTCCAATGTTGTTTCCCCCACATTCAAGATGGGCCAGAGTTTTTTTACTTCTTTCTTTATTCGATTAATAATAGGAGAGTGGCTAAAGACTGCCGTGATCAGGTTATCATCTCTTTTTCTCTTTGGGTGCTGTTCCAGTGTTGTTGCTCTTGGGATGTTACGTGCCCTTTTCTTGGCATGCCTTATGATCTTATGGGGATAGTTTCTTTCTTGTAGTTTTTTAGCCAAAATGTCTGCTTGTATGTCATACTCCGTTCTTGTCGAGCAGTTGCGCCGGAAGCGTAAAAACTGTCCAAAAGGTAAGTTTTCTTTTAAGGATCTCTGATGGAAACTACTGAATTCCAGTAATGAATTGCGAGTATAAAACAGGTTTAGAAACAAAACTGGTACTATTGAAAGTTACAAGCTTGAATGAAAAGAAATTCCCCACTCTATACAGCTTGTGTGGATCTAACATCTGCCTTTGATTGTTGGATCAGCAAAGGCTGTGGAATAAACTATGGTCAAAGATTGGCATCCCAGAAGGCCTCTTGAAGCTGATAATTGAATTACATAGGAACACTAAAATTCAGGTGATAAATAATTCACTGGGGTCTCTGTGTGGGAAGAAATAAATGTACATAGGGTTATGTCAGGGTTGAGTTGCCTCTTTAACCTATATCAGTTTTATCTAAATTCGGCAATTGGAAAACAAAGTATTTTTCTTCTTAAAATTGGGTCATCTTCATATAACCTAACTAGCCTTTGCAGTCAATATTATATTATTCGCTATTACCCAAATTGGCTTTCAGCATTCCTTGCAAGGAATGCAATTCTCTCTGAAAGCAAGTAATCTAAACATTGATACTCGAGGAGTGACAAGAAAGTCTGTAAATGCAACATGTTCATCGATGGTGAATGTTTAAGTGTAACCCAAAATGTAATATACCTAGTTTTTCCACTGTATGGTAAGCCTAGGGAAACAGATGCATTCTTTAAGTTAAATATGAAGGTTAGTCCTCTTAAAACTTGAACGATCAAGATAAAATATTGTATCCTTCCTTTGATTAATTTCTACAGGGGAACAGTTATTCCATCTTCAACATGTTCTATCTCTAAACATGGTTTAGAGGTAGAACACCTCCCAAATTGGGAACACATTGATTGCATTGAAGGACTCCTATATAAGAAAGTCCTAAACATACCAGATTACTTACCCATAGCAATTATAAGACTTGAATCAGGTCTGCAACCTACAATCTATACTCTCTATTATTTCTTGCAAACAATGAATGTTATTTCATCTGAATCCTTCAAAATAATTGTTACATAAAGATCTCAACTATATCTTAAGGGATGGCACATCCTAAATCGTGGATTTTTTTTGCAAGATATTGTAGGCCCACTCCCCGTCTTATACGCTCAAAATATAAAGAAATAAGACAAACCCCTGTGGGGAATGAGACAAGGAGGACAGGCTGCAAGAGGTGATCTTTTTTATATAATAGTTGGCATCCAGAGAACTCTGCTGCCCGAGAGCGCTCTGGCAAACATTACAAAGGTGGCAGCTTAAGTAAGAATATTGCGTCATACATGACATCATTGCATAGGGGACTACATAGACACAGGATTGGATAAAGCTGATGTTGATGTTGCTCCCGCTGGATTGGTTGTTCAGTTGGCGGGAGGGTTCGTACCATGAGGTTCAGCTGTCTGTTTCCGGGTGGGGTGAGGGTCAGGTCACGATGAAGCCGGGCGGGCCCTAGCTAATCTAACTTAACATACTGTTTCAAGCATACACTAAATAACAGTTACTGAGGCTCCTTTGAGCAAATCATATACTCTATAAATTCTAAGATTACAACAACATAATTATTTACTGCGGTTTTAGGGGGTTTATCACAACTCAGGAAGGCTCAGTCCAGGTGGGATCATTGATCATAGGGTAGGTCTAAACGCATCAAAGAGACTAGGGGGCATGCTGACATTTGTTAGTATTGAGGTGCAATATACTGTGACAGAGGTTGGCTTTTATTAGTTGTGGCACATTGGGGTGGGCATCGCACTGGGGTTACGTGTCTGGCACATCAAGAGAATACCTATCGGGGCCACGGGGTTGTGTTGGCAGTACTTTTCCAGTGCCGAGGATGAGGGGGACATAGGCGGGTTTTGTGGAGATGGATGTGTTTGCAAGGCATGGTTCGAGCCAGTTCACGTGCAGGACAGTGATCTCAGAGGAAGGGTAAGGCGTTACATTTATATTTATATTGTTGCATTACCTCCTCCGGCTCAGGTGTGAGAACGGCGCTGCAGAGCCTTCAGAGACAGGGAGAAAAAGGTGGGGGCCTTTTGAGAGCACTATGTGCGGCTCTCCAGAGGGGAGAGAATCTTTCTCATGGTATCGTGGTAAGGCCTAATCCAAAAATGGAGTCAGAGGTGTCCAAGATGGATGCCAAGTGTCTATATAACAGCCCCTCCTGCGTTGTCATCAGCACAGGGACTGGTTATGTACACAGGGGCAAAAAGGAGGCATCCCCCACTGTTGGTCGAGCAAGTGGCATATACCTTAGACTGAATGAGTGAGGGGGGGCCCGATTGGCCCTGCCACTCCCACAAATTCCCCCCTTTCATTACATCTAAAGTAACAAATTACTTTTTGTTTTTATTCTCATTGCGATAGTACTCTGCTTCGGCCACCGCTTCATCCCATGCAGGGGTACCTTTTATTGGCATCCATGCTCTACATACACTTCCCAAGCTATGCCCATTTCTTGCATATACATCAGGTGTACAGGTCATGTAAATTCCTCCATCCCCATCCAGGTCCACCCACGCTTCCCTATACCATTGCACCTCTGTTGGTTCTTTGATTGTGGTATGATATAAGTTGTCCACCCTGTCCCCATTCTGACGGTATACTGCAGTCATCCTGTATGTTGGGGGTTTGGCTCTCCGGTTTGTATGTGTGCATCTATCATAGTTGCTATTGTTGCCTGTCGGCCCATGGTTACCATCATCATTGCTGAACTAGGCATGGACTTTGCACAACATTGGATCCCTAGTTGGCACACACAGAAAAATAGTAAAATAAAAATGATGACTGGAACAAACATTTTCATCATGATGCTGAACCAGGATGGTATCCAATTGAACATGTTGTTGAACCAACTGCTTGGCTCTATTCCTCCTTCTTCCCGCATGCGTTCCCCCAGACTGTGCACTGCTGAGAAAACGTGGGTGAGGGTCCCATTGTCCACGTCCTCAGAAGGTACGAATGTACAGCACGTGCTCCTGATCTTTCAGCAAACACCACCGTCCATCGCTGTGAGAAGGTCTAGGACGTATCGGTTCTGCATTGTCATCAGCCGCACGGCACGCAGTTCCACCTTGATGACATTAAACCCCTCTTCAGTGTCATTGGCCAGTTGGATCAACTCCCAGTGGATGATCTGTAACCACTTGGCATTGGTACGTGCCTGGAGCCCTAGCGTTAAGAGGGATGCAAAGAATGTTTCTGTTGCATTAAAGAGCTTGTATTTTGATGGAATTTCAGCTAGGAGTTTGGAAGATTCTGTGGAAATGTAATTTGACCTTTTTCTGCGGGACAATTTCTCTGTTAGGTCATTCACAGATATGATATCGTATGCATACGATTCTGTTGGTGTTGGTTGGGGCGCTGCCGGTGTGCTAGCCGATTGCCGTGCTGCCAAAATGCCAGCCGATTCCCCTGCTGCTGAAATGCCAGCCGATTCCCCTGCTGCCAAAATGCCAATCCATTCCCCTTTTCTTTGGATATGGCTTTCTGGAATCACCATTACTGCAGAGTGCAAAGTGGCCAGGGCACAAGTACCTCTCCAAGATGCTGGTAAATGCAGGTATGCTTGTTTGCCACACACCCAATGCATGTCCATAAGTGCAGCTGTGCCTTTCTTCATGTCAGGAATGATGATGGTTTTGTTGCATTGCTTGTTGGTGCCCATTTGCACCTTCCCCTCTCCATGGAAGCATAGTTCATGTGAAATTTACTTTTGTGTTTTGATTGGTTTTTCGAGGGCGGTAACCCATGTCAGTTTTCCAATATGCTAGGACCAGATGGAAGCACACGTTTCTTTGACCCATTGGAACTTTTCTTCAGTGAGCCGTTTTAATGCTTTGGCTTTGCACTCTATTTTCCCCTCATGCCACTTATTCTCTGTGAATCTGGTTCCTTTTATGATAAAAAATGGGCCTCTGATGCAAATCACACCCTGGCATTTACTCTATTCTATTGTAAATGTGTGTTCCTGGAAGGTAATCTGAAATCTACATAAATCTTGATGAATCAAACATTGGGCGTCTTGCAAGGGTACTTCTTGGGGTACTAGTATTTTAGGTTTTCCTGATGCGTGCGGTAATAGGGAACAGATGTAGCAACTCTCATTAGTAGCTTGTTTTGCGGTTGCGCTCATGTCTGAATACCATTTGTTGGACTGGTCTGGGTGGTGGGAGTCTTCTATTTAACCTAATCCCAACCCATGGTAAATGTCAGATCTCTTCCCTCCCGCCCCCCTTTTCCATGTCCTCCTCCCCCCTTTGTGATTCTGGGACATGTTCACTTTTCGATAGTGTACGGGAAATATCCCCTGCCCATGCCGTGTTAGTATTGTTGTTAGCAGCTTTCCAGGCTTGTGTGTCTGGTGTTTCTGGTGTACTTGTAACATCAATATGAAAGTGCATTACAGTGCTTTGCGAGGTAGGTTCTATGGTTGTCTGTGCATTAGCATACATTAAATCATGCTCACTTTCCCAAAGATAATCCCCATCATATTGGTTGGTCTCATTTATAGTACTTGGAAGTGGAAAAACAGGCAATGGTTCAGTTCGATTCTTGTGCAACGTGGTGAGATTTACATTATTCGAGGGAATGTTTCCACATTGTTTTGACCCCGGCCCAAATCAGTGCTGAGCCTTCTCGTATTAGGTTTACCCCACTCCCCCCTTCTTTTATATCTTCTGCAATAAAAGAAATTGTGTAGTACCAGGCCATAAAAAACAACATTATAGAAAATAATATAATTGAATACTTGATCGCACATTCGTAATTATACCACTTGTTATTTCTATTAACTACCCTATCACTAACTAAAATTATGCCGTCCTTGGTGAGTACAGTCCTTTCTGCCATTGCGTTACCTGAAGGGGTGATATAAAGGGGTGACATGCATATAAAACATTTTTATTTTTACACATTTCATTTCTACTGTATTTTTCTACCACTCCTTTTTCTATTCTATGATGTGCACATTTTACTATTTTCTATTACCTTTTCAACTTTTGGCAATATTTTTCATATCATTCCACACACTGCATTTATGTTATATTTTACTATTGTACCATGGCATCATCAAGACGTTTGTTCATATTTCGCAAATGTTTTGTCATCCAATAGACGTAAAGTTGCTTTAATGGTGGTAATGTTGAGACGAGGGAGGACAAGATAATAATCTCCTATGTTTGTAACTATAGATAAGAGATAGCTAAAGAACTCTAGATAGAACTATATGTAAGAGTATTTGTAGACAGTTAGCGACAACCAGACATAGAGGGAGAGGGAGAGAGAAAGAGAGAGAGAGAGAGAGAGAGAGAGATAAAGACAGATACAGTCGGAAGTCATATATTGTGAGACAGCTAAAAGAGGGAAACTCAATTATATGTCAGTTGATATATGCATCTTTTCAATTGATCTGTTGGTCAGCTCATCATTTTCTTATAGTCATAGTGTTGTGCTATGTACTTTCCATCTACCGCTCGCAACTTTGTTGCTCGTACCATGTTCATTTTCAGGGATTGTACTATCGTGTGCCTTTTTCACATCAGACAAATGCACCCAACATTTCAATCCCTTAACTTTAACAGCTGCGGGTGTGCAATAAATAACTTCGTATGGGCCCTGAAACCTTGGAGAATTCCATCTCTGCACAAAGCTCCGGACGTGCACATTTTCCCTAAGCATTAGTTGACCCTTTGGGCTATCATTCGCGGGCATGACAGTATCAGTCGCAGCATTCTCTGTAAATGGTGGTGCTATTTGTCTGACTATGCTACGTACTGCACAAGTCAACTTAGTGAGATATTCCTTAAACTCAACCCCGAGCACTGTGGCAGATCTGTGAGCATCCAAAGCTGCTCTTATGGGGGATAGTGGTGTGTGAATGCGTCTGCCCGTCACTATTTCGTGCAGGCTTAAATGGTGGTCCTTGCTTGGTTGCGTTCTGAGCTGAAACAGTGCTGTGGGCAGGCAGTAAACTCAGTTTTTCTTCAATGTGTTGCAGTTTTGATCATTTGCTTTTCAGTAGACTGTTTATCTTTTCCACCAGTCCGTTGGCCCTCGGATGATAAATTGAACACAGTTTGTGCTTGACCCAGAGCAGTGTAGTCACTGGAGGTCATTACAACCCCGGCGTTAAGGGTTAACGACGGCGTTAACCCTTAACGCCGGATTCCCACTTTAACGCCTGCTTTTGGCAGGCGTTAAAGTCCATGGCACTAACCCGCCAAGGTGCTAATTACGCCGCCGTAATTTACGGCGGCGTAATTAGCGCCTTCCCCACTCCCATTATGCCCTATGGGGCAAAAATGGGAATGGGGAAGGGAAAATGGGAAATGGGGATTTCCCGCCCCACTCACCTTGGAATGGGGCGATAAATCCGCCATCCACCATGGTGTAAACGTAGTTTACACCATGGTGGTAAAGTTGGTGCACTTAGCACCAAGGTAGTAATGACCTCCACTTCCTTGAAGAGGTCATTCTCAAAGTGTGTGTCGTTATCTGACCGTATCACATCACAAATGCCCCACCTTGAAAAGACCTCCCACACTAAAAGTTTCACAGCACATTTGGCATCAGGGTGAGCGCATGGTCCAGCCTCAACCCACCTTGAAACTGGGCACACAATCACAATTAAGTACCTCGTTCCATTGCACCTTTCTCCCATATCTGCATAGTCAATATGCAGTTCCCTGAATGGACCTATTGGTCTTGGAAGTGTTCCTCTTAGTGTTATTAGTGTCATACCTGAGCTGTATGTTTGGCATGTTGTACATTGTATTGTGAATTTTGACAATTGCTCTTGCAAATTGGGAATGAACCAATGTTCCTGTTTGTCCACTGCAATGTGTTGTTTCGTTACATGTTTTGGGAAATGCAATTACTGGAATGCAATTTCTAGTAGCTCTAATCGCATTACTACTTTTTCGGTTAGCTCTTGCCACCATATTAAATCAGTCGCTGATTGTTTGCACCCTCTTTTTGTCCACAACTCTTTCTCTTCTGTTGGTGCCCGCCTTTGGAGCTACCCTTCCCCTAGTGTCTCTTCAGTTGGTGTTTTAATGATGCACTCTGTTGCTTGTGGCATATTGAAATATGTGGCATCTTTCGCTGCTGTGTCTGCTGCCTCATTTCCCAATGAGATGAAATCTGTATTGCCTGTATGGGCCTGGCATTTTACTAAAGCCACTACTGACGGCTCCGCCAGTGCCTGTATTAATTCATTTAACAGGGTTTCATGCTGCACTGGTGACCCATCTTCCCTGCAGAACCCTCTACGTCTCCATCGTGATAGTACTGAGTGAACCGTTGTTGTTGCATATGCTGAATCAGAATATATTGTTACTGCACAGCCTTTAGCAGTGCACAGTGCTTCAATAAGTGCTGTTAATTCGGCTGCTTGAGCCGAGTAATGAGGGGGTAGGCGTTTCTGTACAATGACCTCATATTCTTCCTCTTCCATTCTTACAACTGCCGCCCCCAAATGTTTTTCTCCCGTTTCACTGTCTATTGATGCCGATCTGTCAACAAAATATATCTCTCCCTCCTGTAGTACGTTTTCACTGGCGTTAGGAATATCATCCCCTTCTCCTTAATATGTAGCGCAATCGTGTGTTTTAATGTCTTCCACTGTGCATGGCTCTATGATGAACGTGGCGGGGTTTACTGATTTGCAGCTGACCACATGGACATTGGGACTGGAGATGATAATTTCATACGCTGTTGCTCTTTGAGTTGTCAATGTCGACTTTGATCTTTCTAGTATCGCAAACAGCGAGTGCTCAGCATATAGTGTTACTGAGCATCCCATGACAATTGTGGCGCTTTTTTCTATTGCGAAGGCTGCTGCAGCGAGACTTTGTTCGCATGCGAAGTGACCCTGCATTACAGAATTTAGTGTGCTGCTGTAATAGGCCAATGGCTTGTCGCCCAATTACGTTTTTTGCGTGTGAACTGAGTCATGAGTATACCATTGCTGTGTGAAAAGAGATAAAATTCCTGATCATAATCGGGGTTCGCTAGCACTGGAGCGTGTGTGATGAGCTCTTGTAATTTAAAAAAGCGTGTCATCATTTCATGCGACCACTTTATTGGGACATTATTTTTTTGTGCGTCTTTCGGGGCCTGCAACAGTGGGCGTGTGTAAGCTGTGTAATCCAAAATCCATGCACGGTAGTAATTACATATGGCAAGGAATTTTTGCATGTCTTTTACAGTTTTGGGTATTATCATGTGACGTATTGCTGCCGCCCCATCTGGTAAAATTATTTTGCCATCTTTTAAAATCAATTGCCCTAGGTAAAGCACCTCTGTAAGGCACTATTGCAATTTTCCTTTGTCTCCTTTGTACCCTTTTCTGGCGCACAAATTTAACAGTGCTATCGAATTAGCCCTGCACTTTTCTTCACTGTCACTGCAGATGAGTAAATCGTCTACGTATTGTATTATCTTACTCTCCACGTCAGTGTTGCCAAGATCTTCATGTAATATCCTATTGAAAATACTGGGACTCTCACAATACCCCTGTGGCAATCTACAGTGCTCATATCTGTTACCTCCCAGTGTGAATGCTGTGAGGTATCGGGAGTTCGTGTTGAGTGGTATCGAGAAAAGGGCATTTTTCAAGTCTACCACTGTGAAACATGCAGCATCCTTTGGTATGCTGCACAATATTGATGCTGGATTGGGAACTAGTGGGAACTCTTTTTGTATGACATCATTGAGTGGGCGTAGGTCCTGGATCATCCTCCAAGCCCCGCTCTTTACTTTTCTGATTGGGAAAATCGCTGTGTTGCATGGTGAATTTGATGGCACTATAATTCCTTGTTCAAGTAATGCATTTATAGTTTCTTTTATCCCCTCCTCAGCCTCTCGTGATAGAGGGTACTGTTTCACTCTAGGCGGGAGGGCACCTGGTTTCAATTTTATCCTGATTGGTGTAACTTCTTGCAGTAATCCTACGTACTGTGTGGGCCTGCTGTCCAAATCTCTGGCGATACCTTTTCCATTCCTTTTCAAATATCGTGGGAGGTATATTGACATTGGCCATAAGGGGGTTGTGTACCTCTCTATGTTGTATCAGGATGTCACATGGCACACTCATTTCCATTATTATCTCCCCATCACATTCATTATCAGTAAACAGTTCCTCATGAGTTAAATTGCGCAGCAACATACTTGGATCTATGCATAGCACTGTTCCCCACTCGCACCCATGTGTGTCCAATCCTATCACCGCAATACGTTTACTTGACACTTGTACTGCTTCCAAATCAATGGACAAAATCATCCCAGAGACAATGGCCCTCATTACGACCCTGGCGGAAATCAAAAAACGATGGCGGAAATGCAATACCGCCATCGAATAGCGCTCGGTGCGATTATGACCCGTCACCGTAAAGTACGATGCCATTAGCGACACTGTAGTGAACGCCAACGCTAACTGCACCAAGTACGCGCACGCGCGCCATGCGAAACCGTAATTACCACCATGGCGCAACGGTACGCGAATTCTGACCCTAGCGGACATATACCTAACGCCATCAAGCATGGCGGAAAGTACCATTCCGCCATGGTGAGAAGTACGGCATCGCAAACCAACCGTAAAAGGCCCTACTGAGTGCCTGTACACCACTCCCTGGCCACATTGCACAACTCCTCGTAGGTGCAATGAAGTCACAATGCAACCAGTGAAATGTACAAGTCACCCATGCATGCCAACGAACAAATGAATCTAGGGGCTCCAAGTGCCTTGTGAGTGGCCATCCATATTTGCCATGGCACCATTGCCGTACTGATGCAGCACAGGCATGTGAAGGTTCAAGTCCAGCAACATGAACTGAAATATGAGACAAACAAAAACAGGCCCCCCATCGCTTGACACCAGTGTAAGGCAACATTCAAAGCAGTATCCTGAGTGAGACTGCACCAGCCCTGTACTCCTGCCAGTAAACAAACCAACCATCAGCATAAGCATGTACCACACAAGTTGGCAGAGTGACTGAGCAGCCAGGCTCATCTCAAGAGGGGCCAATGGGAGCTGCAGGGCACAGATGGCACGAATACAGAAGCTATTCCAATGGACATGACCTCAGTCTCCCACCAAGAAACGCACGCAAACACAGGCACCTGTGACCAGCCATATTCTGATAATCACATCATTCCACCAATCCACCTGGCTGACCGGCATCTGTTACACAAAATCTAATCCCCCGCCCCTGAGCATGACATCATTACAACAGTCATAATGGCAGCCCCTATCCCTGACCTCACTGGGCTTCGTAGGCAAACGCGCCCAGTACAGTACCACGCAACTATACTCAGAAGCCGGAACCCAATGCAGATCTTCTCACAATACATCGCTCCACAAATAGGAATATGCTACATTACTTGCAAAGAATAACGCTACACGGTCAATATCATAATCAAAATTTAATGCACAACAAAATCACCAAGCCCATACAGCTATTAGGTCGTGAACTCCAAAATATATTTCATTATTGTGGGCTGCATCCGCAATAAATGACCAGCTTCTTCTTGTGTGACGCCCTGTTCCTTCATGGTACACAGGGGCTACATTCACGTCCAAAAAGGCAACATGGAAGCGCCTAGAACCGCAGGGCCGTCCCATTAGGTAGGCACTAGTCCAGCTGAAAGGTCGATATGTTGCTCCTAGCCACTAGTACTGCGTAAGGGCATGTGGCCTATTGGCGATCGTCCCATAAGATCGTAATGGTGCTCCACTGATTAACACGAAGCAGCAGGTGTCGGGAGTAAAAGCCATCTGCAGGAGTGGCATACAGATGGCAGCGGCAAAAGGGGAGGAGATACCTGTCACCCAAATGAAATGAAAAAGAATAGTATGGGCATCAGAACTTCATTTGAATTACTCACTTCAATGATCACACTAAATCCACAGCCATATGCATGCTAGCCCACTCAAAAGGATTATTCCCACCCAAAAATCACTTGCGAATCATAACTATATAAATCGAGGTGAAAACACTATTACAAACGAGTGTTTGTGTGCATGCGTCTGTTAAAACAGAATCCATTAGATGGGATTAGTAACGTGCATAGACACAAGTGTTTGAAGGCGCGTCGAGACAGGGAGGGTTCAACAAGGGCAGATAGACGATCGTCCCACTATGGCAGCCCTGCATCACATAGCGCAGGGGAAGTGGATAGATTCCAAAAAGCCCTGTACATGGCAAACTCTCCATTAAATCATCTGTCCATGCATCCATACATCATACCCTTATCCCGGTATGAAAACGCCTGATTATTTACTCACATAACATGTGAAATTTCCATTGAGTCTGTGCGTAATGCAGTCTGCAAAATCCACTGTGCTCCAGCCCGGAATTCCAGTGTTGTGAAGTGACATGTATTTGGGAACGTCCTGCCTTATCGTCCACTACGCTATTGCGCATCCCATACTATTCATATCAATCATTGCATTCTCGCCATGGCCCCTGTCCGAAGGACATTAAACAATAGAACTTTATATCTGCAGTCAGACCTGTGGGCGTCTCCTCGCCGCTAGCTGAAAACCGAAAGCGCTGTCCTTCGAATTCCTCATTTGCAACATCACGTCGAAAAGGCATCTGTGACCGCTTGAAATCACAAATCCATCCATGTAGTGCGGCAGTGTGTGAAAATGGCAACTGGCTTCACTCACAAATGGGACGCCCCGCCCGTCGGTGAACCTCGGTACAGTGCTGCATGAGGGTCCACCGTCAATCGAGTACTACATTCCACTGACCCTTCACAAGTTTGTTCGCGACTGCAAAGATAGTATGTGAAACAATGGGACCATAGCAGAATGAACATATGAACCAATATTTCACTGCCATCGGGATTAAATACATGATTGTAATAGCAAGATGCCATGCGTCGAATTGCAGCGTTGTGTGCGGGACGTGCTCGCCCAAAGGAGTTTGCAGCTTGCACAGGTGGAACGAATCACCACAGGTGGAGGCTATACAGCCTGAAAACACATAAATTGCACACCCAACTCCCTCCCACAACCACACCCACTCCAAAATGCTACCGGCAGGACTAGCGATGTTGGCCTTGGGGGACCTGATTGCACTGCAAGTACTCCAACTTCAAGAAGAAGACGAACACCAACTACTACAACAACCGGCCGCACAGAGGAGACGCAGGAGGAGGGCAAGGCAAGGCCAGCAAGGCCCACCAGCACAGCCACTACCACCACGCAGGCAGCCCGCAATCCCACGCCTCCGAGCACATCCGTTCAACCTAACTGATGAGCAGATCCACACCCTCTACCGTTTGGACCGGGACACCATAACCGCCATTGTGGACATGACACACGCTGACCTTGTCAGCATGATAGATAGCCCAACCGCCATCCCACCCCTACTGAAGGTGGTGTCTGTAATCCACTTCCTGGCCACAGGCACCTACCAGCACACAGTCGGACACTTGCATGGCATTTCACAGCCACTATTGTCACGGACACTATTGCAAGTGCTCGATGCCCTCCTGAAGCACGCAGACGACTACATCTCTCTACCACGCTCGGAGCAGGAAATTACGAACACAAAAGTGGGATTCCATGCACTTGCCGGCATACCGGGTTGCATTGGTGCCATCGACTGCACCCATGTGGAATTGGTTGTCCCACATGCCATGGAGGCCCAGTACCGCAACCGAAAACAATATCATTCTCTTAATGTACAAATGGTGTGTGACTCCAACAGGATCATTACACATTGTTGTGCCCGATTTCCTGGATCAACCCATGATTCTATGGTCTTGAGGAACTCTACAATACCACGCTACATGGAGCGACACGCAGGGAACAGATCCTGGCTACTCGGTGAGTCTCATTTCATGCATGATAATGTGGGGTATGTGATGCAGCAATGACCTGGCAGGAAGGGGGGGGGTGCGTACGTAGCAATGTCATTCCACAAACATCCTTTATTGTCCACATACAGGTGATGCCGGGTATCCACTGAAGAGATGGCTCCTTACACCACTCTGGAACCCACAGAACCAGGATGACTACAACCATGCCCACTCACGTACCCGTGTAGTCATAGAACAGGCATTCGGCCTACTGAAGACTCGTTTCCGCTGCCTCAGCAGGTCTGGCGGGGCACTCCTGTACCGCCATGAGAAGGTTGCAAAGATGGTCATGGCATGTGTCATGCTACACAACATGTGCGTACGTAGAAATGTGCCCATGCCCCCTGACGCAGAACTGCAAGCACCTGAAGATGGTCATGATGAGGGTGATATGATATGATATGATATGATATGATATTTGTAACGCGCCTATACACAAGTGTTTCAAGGCGCGACGAGGCAGGGAGGGAGGGAAACAAGGGGAAGACAGACAAACGATCCTACTAGGCCAGGTGTCATTCAGATCGCGCAAGTGCAGAGGTAAGGGGAAAAGGAGAAAGTGCAGGGGGAGGAGGTGGGGGGGAAGTGCGGTACAAGGTAAGTAGCGTAAAAATAAATAAATAATAAATAATAAATAAAAGGGCCAGCTGGTGGCAAAGTGCGAGGTAAGTGCAGAGCAAGTGCTGGGAAGGGGGCTGTAGGGATGCAGTGACAGTCCCACAGTGCAGGGGGAGCCAGGGAGGCAGTGCAAGTGGAGAGTGGCTGGGACCTGGACCGAGGTCGCTGAGAGTGGCTCAGATGCAGGTTTAGTGCAGAATTCAGTGGGGAGTTAAGCAGGTTTAGCAGGGGAGAGGGAGAGAGAAGGCAGAAGCGAAGAGGAAGGTTTTGAGGTGCTTCCGGAACCGGAGATGGTTCTCCTCAAGTTTCAGGGAGGCAGGAAGGCTGTTCCAGAGGGAGGCCCCTGCTGCGGAGAGAGATCTACCCCCAGCTCGTTGCTTCGAGAAGCGGCTGACCATGAGGGAGTTGGAGAAGGATGAGCGAAGGGCTCGTGAAGGAAGATATTTAGGAAGAGAGAGTTGAAGGTATTTAGGCCCCAGGCCCCAGAAGGCCTTGTGGACAATGCAGAGGGTTTTGAACTTAATCCTCGCAGCCACTGGGAGCCAGTGAAGAGATTTCAGTCCTGGAGAGATACGGTCCCTGGGCTTGAGGCCAAGGACAAGTCTCGCAGTTCTGTTCTGGATAAGTTGCAGAGGGCGGAGAGTGGAGGCAGGCAGATTAAGATAGAGGCTGTTACAGTAGTCCAGCCTTGAGAGAACCAGGGCTCGGGAGACAGTGAGCTTCTGGGGGAAGGAGAGGAAGGGAAGAATACCTCTGAGGAGGTGCAGCTGGTAGTGTGACTTCTTAGAGACGTCAGATATATGAGGAGAGAAGGAGAGTGTGGAGTCGAAGATGACCCCAAGGTTTTTAGCCTTGCAGGTAGGGGCAGGAAGGGGGCCAAGGGAGGCCGGTGGGGATGTGGCAGCACCTCAAGGAGTCCGCGAGGCACAGGAGGGCCGTGAAATTTGTCAGATTCTCATAGATTCATGCTTCTAGCACTCACGCCTGGTGGCTGATACATGGACACGGGACTTGTGGCACTGTGTGTGTCTGGAACATGCACAATATGGACTGTACGCCTATAAAGGCCTCATACACAAAGATCAATGTCCACACATCTCATTGGATGATTGTGCAATGTTTATAGCATATGTGAAATTATGTTACACACCCCATCGACCCGCCACCCAAGTGAGCCCAACACACCCCCTCCACCCTCCTACCTCCCCCCCGAACACCAGTGTCCAAAGATGCTCATTGTCAGTGGGCAGACGCTATTGCAAGCCCCCTCTCCGGGTATCAGGGGCACCCCTGCCTGTGGAGCGCAGGTTCCTCCCAGATCTACGTTGGGGGCTGCCCTGGACGGAACTTGCAACGGATGATGTCTCTGCCTGCTCACGTCCATGCATGTCCCTAAGGGTTTGTGAGAGCTCAGTGAGCACACGGCGCACAGCGGCAAGTTCAGCACATACGTCTTTGGACGTCGCATGCAGTTCCCCCCTCAGGCTCTCGGTGCTTCTCTCCATTTGTACTCTCAGGCTCTCGGTGCTTCTCTCCATTTGTGCCCTTAGTGTCTTTGTACTTCTCTCCATTTCTGCCCTAAGTGTCTCAGTTGATGTTTCTATGGCTGCCTTAGTACCCCCACATTCATCAGCATGGTCCTTGAGGAGCGTGGCCAGTTGCTGCTGTTGCACGATCACCTGGTCGAGGGACTGTTGCCTCTGCTGTGCCATGGCCATTTGCGGTGGTGTCACAGAGGGGCTGATCACCTCATGTTGCCTTGCCACAGGGCTTGTGGGGGATGGCCAGTCGTCGTCTTGTGGGTGCCCCTGCGTGGTATCCTCATGGTGTACGGGATGAAACAAACAGGGGGATTGAGACAGGTCATGGATGGATCCTACATCGACATCACCGTTTTCTGTGTCGGAGCATGCTGCCATTAATGCAGTGTCACCTATGGTGCTGCTGCCACCAGAAGCAGTGCCTTCTGTGGCATCCATTGGGGGGACCTGTGGTGGTGCTGTTGTGGGCATGCTGGCTGCTGGGGTGCCTGTTGAAGTCCCCTCCTGTGTGCTGCCACTTGATTTGTGCTGCTGCCGTGTCTTGATCCGTGCAGCTGAGGTGGAGGGTCTTTGGCCGTTGGTCTTGGCCCTCTTTGCAGGAGTGCTGGTAGGGGTGTCCTGGAGCTCGTCGTTTGAATCGGACCCTGTGGTGGAGTAAAGGAGGGCGAGCGTTAATAATGGGTCTGTGGAAATTGGAATGGCAATGTATCACATGCATTGGGGTGGTACCTGAGGGTGATTTGGGTCAGGGCCTTGGAGGTGGTTTCATTTTTGTGTGGATTGCGGATGCAGTTGTTTTGCAGCCTGCAGTTAGGGTGTGCCTGCTGCACGTGTAGAGGGTGTTTTTAGGATTTTTAATTATTTAAGTATTTAATGTGACTTTTAAAGTGCGCTATCAGGCCAATGTATGTGGACGTTCTCCTGGCCATGTGTTTCTGTTGCACTATGTGGACACATGGTACTTCACATGATTGGACATTGTGGATTTAGCATTGTTTTATTTGGGCCACCTACCTGATTCTTCGGATGTCTGCACTCCTTTCTCCATCCCTCCGACTCCCTCTATACTCTCCATTCCAATGGTGGAGGCACAGATTTCTTCCCAGGGGGTCAACTTGATGGGTGATTCCGATCCTCCCCCGGTAGCTGTGGCAATGTTACGGTTGGCGGATAGTATGCTCCGTACGCGTATCCGCAAGTCGTCCCATCGCTTTCTGCATTGCTGTGGGTTGCGGGGTGCGGTACCCACCGCACTTACCCGCTGTGCCACCAGGGCCCATATGGCCTTCTTGTTCGCAAGTGCCGTCCTGGTCATTTGCGTCGAGAAGACGACGGCAGCATTCTCCTGGAGGGTCTCTGTGAGCACGGTGAGTTCCTCACGGGAGAAGTGGACCTGCCGCAAACGGTCGCACGCTTTTTTCGCTACTTTTCCCATTTTTTTTGTTTTCACTAGGGTGGTTGACGGGTTGGGATGTGTCTCAGGGTAGTATTTTTAATGGTTGTGTGGGAAATCTGATTTTATAGGTGTACGGCGTGCTGTTTCCCGTTCCGGGACCATGTTTTTACTTCCATTTCCGTATATTTACGGTCACCTTTTTTTCCGATTGCCGCTCATTACGGTGACCGCTATGATGGGTGGCGGAATTGCACCTAGGGCGCCGTACGACGGCGGTGAGGGGCGTTTTGGGGACATTTCCGCCATCGCGGACTTTGCACTTCCGCCATGGCGTAGTGCTCGTGCCCGATGGGTCGGAATTAGCCGCACTTTACTCCGTCGTGCAATGGCGGAAACGCTATTTACGCTATGGCGGTCAGGTCAGTTACTTTCCGCCAGGGTCGTAATGAGGGCCAATGTCTGTATTTACAATTGGGCTAAAAACAAAATCTGAAGGCACCTTCCATTCCTTTCTTGTTATCTCAGGCACCATCCGTGCCAGCACTCTGATACCATAAATAAACATGTCCATATCTATAGGTACCCCTCTGACCATAATTTCATTTGTCATTGTACTGATCATCAACATTGACCGCATAGGACACACTCCCGGGGTGGAGCAAACTATTCCCCACTCAGTGAAGGAAATGGTCATATTCTACTTACTCAGGAGGTCCCTTCCCAGCAAATATATTGGCGAGACTTCATGATACAATAGGGGTGCTTGCACTGTTTTTCCCCCCACTGTTATGTCAAGATCTTTTGTGTAAGGAACTTTTAAAATAGCCCCAGAGAACCCCTGCATTTCCAAATTTCTGCCCGAGAGCGGGACCCGGCCTTCCATGAGGCACGATTTTTCAGCTCCCGAGTCCACCATAAAGATGAACTGTTTGTTGCGAATCTCTGCCCCCACTAGTGCTTCCTCTTCTGCACGTAGGGTGGTGGATAGGACTGGACACGTGAGTTCTTTCTGTGGGCTGTCCTAATCTGCATATGTCTCTGTTCCTGGAACAGAAAATACATTTTCCACTATCACTGGTACACCTCGGAAAGGTGCTGGTGCACCGTTTGCAGATGTTGCGAAAATATTGTTGTTTGCGTTCGCCATAGTGTTTTGTTTAGCCGTTTGCTGCGGCATACCTCTCTGCTGTATATGCTGCTGTGGCGGCTGTCTTTGTTGCATTTGTTGCCCGTTGTACCCCTGTTCTTGTTGTCCATTCCCACCCATGGGTAACCCGTAGGGACTGCCTGGGTGTGGGTGGCCGTATTGCTGCTCATTTCCCATGGGGGGATGCCCTTGATAGCATTCCATGGATCTCATTCTACATTCCCGTGAGTAATGCCCCCATCTTCCACAATTCCAACATGTCCCTTGCGGCCCTCCCCTTGCCCCGGGCCCTCCAAATCCATTCCTCCGAACCCCCCTCTTGGTCCTCTGTACCCACCTCATCCTGTCTGTGTCCTTCCTTGCCACTGTTGTCCTCCGTATTGCTCCTCTCCATCCCATTGCTCCTGCCCGTTTCCTGTCCATGTTGCTGCCATTTTTATTGGCCCACTGCCTCCCTCTTCTTCTCCTTCCTCTTGCCTGGCTGTTGATGTTGTAGGATTCATAGCTGCAACCTTAACTAATTTATTCTGTACCAATTTTGCCTCGTCTGCCAACCTTCGCTGCACTATCTCCTTTTCTCTTTCTTTGATCCTCCTACAGTGGTGTACAATTATGCTTTGAATCTCTGGCCAACCCTTGGCTTCTATCCCAGCTATTTTATCCAAAGCCTTCTGAACCTCCTTCGGGAGCCCCTTCTTGATTATAAAATAAAGCAATGCTGTTGATTGGTCCCAGGGCATACCAGTTTCACTGCTCCACTGCTTGCACCCGGAGGATGAATTGCGTAGACTCCTCCTCCTCTCCCATAGTGTACTGCATCACTAAGTGTAAATCTGGAGTATCAGGAAACGTCCTCCATAATGCATCCCACACCATCACCCTGACATTGTTAAATACTGACCCGTCATGGCTGTCACAACTCATAGTCACTCCTGGGAACCACGCCTTTACCCACACTGCATCTGATTGATCACCTACCGCCGATACCAACAAACTCTTTACATCCCCTATCGCTAGCGGGACCCCTGCCATGTGTTTTTCGAACGCATGTATCCACTTTCCCGCCCCACTCGAGAGTGGGGGAGGAGCTTGAACAAGTTGTTCTTGTCCATTTGCGCCCAGGGTATGTTGTTGGGTCTCCCTGTCTCATTGTGTATTAGAGGCATTTGTAGTTTTGTCTTTCCCCCTCTTTTACATACCGTTCCCTTCTTTGTTTTACTTACCAGCATGCTTCCTACTCTCTGTCTTAACCTTTCTTGCCACCTTGGTGGCGATCTAACATCTCCTTGATAAAAGTGGAATGGCAGTGTTGTTCCCGCTGCTGTTGCTCCTTCTGGTATTCATCTAAATCACTCCACAGTTCCTCTGCCTCTCCTTCTGACTCCCTTTCCCCCTGCCCTTCTCTATGTTGGCTGTCTGGTGTTGCCGGTCATATTATCCTCACCTGTTTGCCTTTTAAATGAAACAGGAACTTTCCAGACTGCCACTCTTGCTCTTGTCCCTTTGGTGTCTGCACAGGTGTTGGTGGTGTCCCCCCTACAACACTTTCTCTAGAAATACTCGATCCCGCAACACTCGACGGTGGTGTGAGTTCACCAGTCGTCAATGGTGGTATTTCCCCTCCGCCTTGAAACATTTGGCTCATTTCACACAATGCTCTTAACCTCGTTATCTCCATCTGTGCATGTGCTAGCTGTCTATCTAAGTCTCCCGTTGGTCGTGTTATGCTTACCGTTGGCACGATAGTTGGTCCATACAGCCCTCTTGTTTCATAGAGGGGCGGGGCGGTGGGAGATGCTGATGCTCTTGGTGTTGTGGTGGTGCACGCAGGAACATACAGGGGCTCACTGTACCCCACTGCAGGCCTTGCCAGCAACGGGTAATTTTTTGTCGACTCGCTCCCTTTTGGTGGTGTTGAACACTCTCCCGCTGCACACCCATCTCCTCCCTCCTGTATCTCTTCCTTTTTTACTACCATGTTTTTACTCACCCCACTGCTAGGTGTTACCTCCTCGAACATGCGCCACAAATCTCGTACCTCCCTTCTGTTTTGAAACTGCTTGCCTTTATATTTCTCTAGTAGATGTGTCGATACCAGATCCAATACCCTCTTATCGAAGGACCCTCCTTACGGCCATATGGGCTGCACGCTATCTCCTTTTATTTCCGTCACCCACTGATCATGATACTTCTGTATTTTCTTGCTATATAGAGGGAGATGCTGACAGATATGTGCTAGTGGCGTTCTCCCTCCCATAGTGGCGTTTTGTGTTACCTTGGCTCGTGTTTACCACCTCTTTTTACTTTTTCCCTCCTCGAGTCATATAAACTTTCCCGATTTACCTTTCAACTTCATTTACCAAAAGAAAATTCCAACACCTCTCCAATATTCAAAACATTTTTGATCGTCAATCACAATTTTGTCAGTACTACTTCTTGTTAAACATTATATTTGTTGGACCACAAATGAGACGGTACTTACTGTTAGACAAACATATAACAGAAAAAACAAAGTACATGTAACATAAACTGCCTTCTTGTTATCCCCTGTTTTGGCTTATTTAACGCTATCGCCCCTCACTCTTGCTGTCTCACACACACTCCCCACCTTTAAGCCCCCTCAGACTACCTTTCCAAGAATTCTGCTCACAAGGAAAAAGAATAATCTAAATTACTACTCCGAGTCTACTCAATATACGAGACTCCTACTTTTTCTCTTTATCTTCACTTGTTCCCTGCCCTGGACGAGACAATGCTATGCGGCACCTCCTTCTACCCCGTTCAGGCTAGGATCCCTTAATTCTCTTATATTTCTTTTTACCACAAAAACCTGATGGCCATATAAATGATAGATAAGAAGAAGCCTCAGTAGCATTTACTCAGACCCGATACCTTGTCCCCACTCTTCTGTATTTTTACCCACACCGTTATCTTAGTCCCCTTTCTACCCCAATCCCATTCTTCCCCTTGCAAAGTCTTGCAGCCAGTACTCACGTGTTCAGTTGGGTGGTCGGAGAGCCACCATTCGCGGTCTCGCCACAATCTGGTCCGCACCCCAACCAAGCCATGGCCTGCCCTGGCGAGCTGTTTTTAGTTGGGTATTTGGCAAGTAGGAACCCTTGGACTTGCTCTTTTGTGCGCACAAACTGGTCGACCTTGGAGGTGATGGTTTTGATGGGGGGTGTCCCGGATCTCGCCGCACGGCATGGGGGCCTCGGGGCACCCTTCCAAACACGTCGCGGGGGTCACCAAAATGTAGGCCCACTCCCCGTCTTATACGCACAAAATAAAAAGAAATAAGACAAACCCCTGTGGGGAATGAGACCAGGAGGACAGGCTGCAAGAGTTGATCTTTTTTATATAGTAGTTGGCATCCAGCGAACTCTGCTACCCGAGAGCACTCTGGCAAACATTACAAAGGTGGCAGCTTAAGTAAGAATATCGCGTCATACATGTCATCATTGCATAGGGGACTACATAGACACAGGATTGGATAAAGCAGTTAGATACATAAACAATGTGTGATGTTGCTCCCGCTGAATTGGTTGTTCAGTTGGTGGGAGGGTTTGTACCACGAAGTTCAGCTGCCTGTGTCGGGTGGGGTCAGGTTCAGGTCACGATGAAGCCAGGCAAGCCCTAGCTAATCTAACATAACATATTGTTTCAAGCATGCACTAAATAACAGTTACTGAGGCTCCTTTGAGCAAATCATTACACTCTATAAATTCTAAGATTACAACAATATCATTATTTACTAGCGTTTTAGGGGGTTTATCACAACTCGGGAGGGCTCGGTCCAGGTGGGATCATTGATCATAGGGTAGGTCTAAACGCATCAAAGAGACTAGGGGGCATGCTGACATTTGTTAGTATTGAGGTGCAATATACTGTGACAGAGGTTGGCTTTTATTAGTCATGGCACACTGGGGTGGGCATCGCACTGGGGTTACGTGCCTGGCACATCAAGAGAATATTTATCGGGGCCATGGGGTTGCGTTGGCAGTAATTTTCCAGTGCCGAGAATGAGGGGGACATAGGCGAGTTTTGTGGAGATGGATGTGTTTGCAAGGCAAGGTTCGAGCCAGTTCACGCACAGGACAGTGATCTCAGAGGAAGGGTGAGGCGTTACATTTATATTGTTGCATTACCTCCTGCTCAGGCGTGAGAACGGGGCTGCAGAGCCTTCTGAGACAGGGAGAAAAAGGTGGGGGCCTTTTGAGAGCGCTGTGCATGGCCCTCCAGAGGGGAGAGAAGCTTTATCGTAATATCGCGGTGAGGCCTAATCCAAAGATGGAGTCAGAGGTGTCCAGGATGGATGCCAAGTGTCTCTACAACAGCCCCTCCTGCGTCGTCATCAGCACAGGGACTAGTAATGTACACAGGGGCAAAAAGGAGGTGTCCCCCACTGTTGGTCGAGCAATTGGCATATACCTTAGACTGAATGAGTGAGGGGGGGCCCGATTGGCCCTGCCACTCCCACACAATGTGATGACATATTAAATGAAATTGGTTGTAACCACTTGATTTTGCACAAAAACCTGGAAAGGTAAAAATCAAAATAAGAAAGCATGACTGGTATCTCCAATCTGCAACACATTTTGCATAATTACCTGTTAGGACCGTCCGAACATTACTGACTACACTACATTTGGACACCACACCCATTTCCCCAGATTTCACCAAAAGTTAAAATGTGTGGGTTTGTGGCTTCGCAAAGTATTGTTCCTTAAACAATTCCACACTGTTTCACCAAGCTGCACCACATTTTGCATAGTTACCTGTTAGGAGCCTTCAGACGTTACTGGCTACATGACAGTTGGACACCTCACCCCTTTCCCTGGATTTCAGCAAAAGTTAAAATGTGTTTGTGAGTTTGTGGCCTGTCGAGGAAGCCGTAAACCATGTTCACTGGGAAGGGAAACAAAAAATGTATGAGAGGTGAATGGACCTAAGAGGCGAAGGTGAAGGCAGGTAGCATTCCAGAATTGTCCACATTTTTGCTGCATCAGGTGAAATTACTCTTCCAGACGATTTTTGTGAGATGGTGCCTGCCGTCAACTGTGTTCATTGGAAAGGGAAACAAAAAATGTTGTTTCTAAACAAGCTTTACAATTACGTAAAGCATGTTTACTGGGAAGGGAAACAAAATGTTTTGCTGCATTGGGTGACATTACATTTCCAGAGGATTTCTGTTAGATAGTGCCTGGCGACCAAGCCATAAACCATTTTCACTGGGAAGGGAAACAAAACATTTTGTTTCTCAATTGGTCCTGACACAAGTAAATTAACTTGAGGTCCCTATAGGACCTCACAAACCATGTTTCAAGGCCCTAGAATGCACGGTTTCGGAGATATTTGCACCGCAATGCACCACAAAGTACTGCACTACGCCAGGGTGAGGCAGAACAGTGACCTACGGGATTATTCATTTTCAACAATTGATGAGTGTTATCATGTCTGCCTACAGAAACCGTTCAGAGAACGGGTACTTCTGCTAGTTTCTTATATTTTCAATATACAACTCTCCCAAAGTAGTATGATTCGCTACCTTACTTACTTTCCTTTCCAGATAGGAAATATAGATATATTTGGACCTGGTTGGCACTATAGAAAGATTGGGCTCTCGCTGGTGTCTATGCAGAGTAAATAAAAGTCATCATCTGCGTAGGACCCCACCACCCACATCCACCAAAACACTAAAACATTTGATGACAAAATGTGTATCTACCTATCATCTTTGAATCACCTTATTTGAGAAGTGTGTTTTTGATTCTTGTTTTATCAATACAAGAGATTTTTGGCAAAGACTTTTAAATGGAAATCAAGGATCGCCAATACTTGCATTGGTTAGATGTATCATAGGTATGCATGAATTATTAGGGAAAACCATTTCATGGATATTAATGAATTTGACATTATAATTGTACAGCTGTGATAATATGCAGTACTGTAGATTTTATGTGAAGGTTGTAACAAACTATATTACATAAAAGAAAGGGTGTCATGCTATTTTTCAATCTCATAAGGAGATCCACACGTAACATGCCTCTGTTCCTCTTTTCAACTTGGTCTTGAAAGAAGCCTAGATAGTGACTAATAGATAACTATCGGTCATGAATTCCAATAACTATTCCCTCATAAGTAAATTGTAACAGCAGGATGGACACTACAAAACATCGGGCATGGCAGGTTGAAGTTCATGGTCCACAGGCAATCCTTGTGTTGATGTATTGGAGGGTATTTTGCAAGATTTGTTGCTGCTTGTTTTTTTTTTATGTTAAAGGATATGTTAAAGGATATTTGTACTGCACACAATCACCACCGGAGTGGTCCACTGGCGTTCTGGCGGCTCTGAAAAAAGGGAAGGGGGGGGTGAGTTAGTGGGAATAAGCTGGAAAAGTGCAAGAGAGTAGTGATGGTTGGTGGCCTCAGCCCGGTGGGTATGTTGGCTGGGCTTGGGTTTTTTTCCGGTTGCTAGTCATTGTGTACTGTTGTACGAGTCTATGTGTGGTTTGTTTTGTTGGTTCAATGCAGTGAATTTTGTGCAGATTTTTGTGTTGTAGGCTTTTGGTTGTGTTCGGTTAGAGTTTGAGGGGTGTATGCAGAGGGGTGAAATTGTTAGTGGATTAGTTAATTGGCATTGCTGTCTGGAAGTGAGGTGCTGCATTTCCTTATACTTTCCAGGTGGGGTGCGGGAGCATCTCTGTATCTCTATCCTGGTCTGGGCAGTCCCATACTCAAAGTCCCTTTCACGCATTGCATACCATCACATTCATAACCTTACCCATGTTCGGCCTCAGCCACCTACGTGGCATATGTCTGTATGCGGGGCAGGCATGACTTTGTGCGTCCCCTCAAATCTGGCCCAGAGAGCATTCCCAATCCAGTGGGTGTGCGGCATCGACTAGCAAAGGCTACTCCATCCATATGTGGCAGGTGGTTGGCATTCATCATCTTATTCAGTTGTTTATGCAGGCTATCGCTCCCAGCCCCTTTAAAATGTGGCACATGCCAGAGCTTGCAATTACGTCCAGGGGTGGCACCTGCCTTCATTTACAACTCCATACGATCAATGCCCATGACAATGTCCACAACTTAGTTCCAGGTGTGGCAAGTGATAACATTCACACAATCATCCGAAATATTCCGAAAGGGGAATACATTCGGGCACGAAGAAATTGCAACACAGACCAAGCTTTCATAGATGAATGCAACCTATTGGATGAAAGATTAGAAATCGGGGCTACTCCCCTGTAAATCTGGTCGAAGCAAGAAACCAAGCCTGCAGAATCGAAAGGTCATCCCTACTCTCACCAAAACCAAGAAGACAGGATGAAAACCCCAAGATTAGATTTGTCACTAGATACAACAAGGACAGCTATGCGCTTCAAAAAATTTTGACAAAACACTGGGGTTTACTCCGCATGGATGAACATATAGAAACACAACTTGAACCGTATCCGAGCATGTCATACAGTAGAGCACCGACTCTGAGGACCTTACTGAGCCCCTCATTTCTTTCGGAAAAAAAGATCACAGCACAGGATTGGCTTAGCAAGCTGTCACCACATGGATTTACCAAATGTGGAACATGTACTATGTGCAAGTATGCAACTCAGACCAACTGTGCCAAATTCTCAGGCTGCCCAATGTTCAACATCACAGAGCACATTAACTGTAAAACAAAGTTTGTGATATATGCCCTAATATGTGTTTGCCAAAAAATATACATAGGCAGTACAATCCGCGAGACGCGGTTCAGAATTAGAGAGCACATCAACAGTATACATTCACAGGACCCTCGACTCCCTCTGGCCCACCACTGGCAAAAGAATCACCAAATGGAGAACAAGAGTGACATACGATTCATCGGACTCAAGACTGTCCGGCTTGGTCCCAGAGGAGGGGACAGAATCCTGAAACTGAGACAAGAAGAAGCACGTCTTATCTGCCACTTCAGATGTGTAAAAAATGGCTTGAATAAGGATCATGATTTTAATGTTTTCCTATGATCCTTTATTGTGTTCCATTAATGCAAGTTCTCTATAAACCACCAGAGGGATGGACCATTATCATGTTGACCCTTACGGGACCCTAGGGCCTCTCCAGCAGCCCCTTAATAGGGCAATTAGTGACTACTGAACTACTTAATACCCATGGACCAGGACACATGCGTAGCCACGGCTTCCCCTTGCGACCCCCTTCTTCCCCACATTTTTCCAACAGACCGACCCCAGACCACTGGGTGCACTCAGCTGTTTTCTATGGAACGGACTCATGGAAGCTGAAACACTCCCTCTCCGAGCTGATCCATGACGCATGCGCAACCAAGAGCACGAAATGCGCATGCGCATGGACCAGCGTCAGACGGGCAGTAATTTGCCCACACACGCATGCGCAGACCACTGTCACTACAGTGATGCGCATGCGCGCTGAGTCTATCAACATGACTCAACAAAAGTAGTGGCTAATTACAACACTACATAATGGCGGCGCTGCACGGCACAATTAGCAGCAGCGTACCGCCGCCGAGGACTACAGAGAAGCACTCAGGTAACTTTCCCGTAATTCCCCCCGATCTTCAGCACTAGCGAAAGGGACTAGCCCCTTCCATGGAACTCCACAGCAGTCACCTCACTCGCACAGCGCGGGGAGACGGTGACTACACTTTGAGTTGGTTCACCCCTGACGCTCCAGCGCTAGCACCAATTCAAACGGCCATCATGGGCCTGGGGAACACAAGAACTGCAATCGAGCTCTTGATGTTCATCCGAACCCATCCGTACTCAACTGAATGTCTCATCTTGGATTTACCATAATACAGATTAAACGACCCAAGCAGTATTAAACACACATGGCCATGGAAAACGGCACGTGATGTGATTTTCATATTGCACTGCCCATCAAAAGGCAACCACAACACAATTAGGAGCAGACGAGGCACGGGTGGGATTGTCCATGAATCCAGGAGACTTAGCACAGGGCACTATCTGTATCCGCTGAGCCGCAGTACAAGCTCACTACATTTTACTTTCCTGCAGGACCCAACAGGAGCCTGGACTGACGTAAGGACAGTCCACATTCTAACAGAGCCCCACAGAGGGCACACACCAGAATTAAATGGTAAGGGGTTATCCAAACTTTTTCCCCCACCCCGAACTTTCCTTATATTAAATGAAGCTATCATTTTCTACCAGTTGCTCACCTCTCCTTTCTCTTCCCTTCTCTCCTACAATACAATGTAAAAATGTTTTGCCTAAACATCAATGGTTTTGATGTCAATGTCATATATTGTCACAATACTTACACATCACCTTTACACCACAAATGTATTATTGCAATATGTCACGATTTTGTCACATAACACCCCACACATGGCACCATGACCATTGCTCAGCCTTGAGAAAGACCGTACGGGTCGAAACACGTGTCGGCTGACCTAACTTGCTTATCTAGGTTGAAACAGTGTTTCTCAAAAACAACTATGAGTATGTAATAAATGCAAGTACAACCACCACTAATAAAAACGAACCAATTCGTATGGAACAAGGTGTCACAGTAATTACTTCACTAACTTCCAAAGCGAGATAACCAGGAGACCACCATTTTTCTTATTCACACAATTCTATACAAGTATGATACCTGGTAGCAATTATGGGGCTAGTGAGGTTGTTGGCTGGAGTTGGCTAGGGATGCTGATTTCTGTCCTCATGGGTGTCGCTTGTGTCCTATTCGACTTAGCATTGTCTCTCCTGTTGTAGTAAGAGTTTCTCTGGTCAGTTCTGGGTGTTGTCAGTGTCATCCTAAATTTAGTCATCCTTTTCTTTATCTTTCCCATTCGGTTGTTTCAGTTTTTCTGTTTGAATCTGTGGTGTTGAAGAGCCAGGTTTTTAGTAATTTTCTGAATTGTAGGTGGTCTTTGTTTCTTATTTCTTTCGGGATGTTGTTCCAGGTTTTTGCGGCTAAGTGGGAGAAGGAGGAGCCCCCAAGTTTTTTTTTATGGTATGGTTTTTGTTCCAGGAGGATTTTGTTGCTTGATCTGATGAGTCTTGTTGGCTTGTAGATTTTTATATTCTTTTGTAGGAATTCAGCTCCTTCTCCCCTTATTGACATGTGTGTTATGCACATTTTATGAATTGTCTGATATTCCAGCTTCTGTTTCATCTTATCATATTTAGTGATATCATGCTTTTGTAAATGTATAGTTCATGTTTTAAACATTTAAAATAATTGCATTGTGTAATTCTGACATTTTCTTTGCACATTTCTCTAATGTGGGTCTCCTCTTGGTTTCCTCTCTAAACCATTTGGTCAGGAGATGCAGTGAGTGCATTGTTCTCAATGCTTATTTCTGCATGTCAAACTTGCAGGTCGTAACTCCCAACCTTGGCACTGCAATTCAACTGTTCTCTCTCTGAAATTTATATAGACTATTACTGAGTTAAGTAATGGTAGCACCAGTAATTCACAGTGCTATGGAAAAGACAATCTGGGGTGGCAGGTAGTATATAAAAAACAAGTTAAGGTTACTAATATGTCCACAAGGGATAATTGATTCCCTTGTTCTTTCTTGCTCATCACAGCCCTTACATAACGCATGGTGTACACACCCAGAGATAGAGTCATAGCTGGTTAACTAAAACTTCAAATCCCTGTCCCTGACAGGATGAATAAGACAGCAACTTACCCCATCAATTTCCTATTGTGTCTGGCTCAAGATTGATCCGTGGATATGGTGCTCTAGTGCTGCTTTCTTGACAAAATAGAAAGTTGCACCACACAAGGAAAGTGGCTTTTTTAGTGGCTTTCAGACTTTATCTCTAAATCTACCTGCTGTGGTGTGAAGGGTGATCACAGTTGCATCTATATTTCAAGAGGTGCAAAACACCACTAGCTCCAGAATCACCTTTTAACTGTTTTTCATGCAGTCAGGATTTGTGGTTCACTTCTGGGTGATGATGTACAGCAGAATTACAACCTGCCTATCCCTCCTTCTGCTATTATATGACATTTTGTGACAGAACTCCATGTAATGCTGTAATTGTCATTATTGTCATTATATTGAGCATAATCTATCTTCATAGAAGAGAAAGCATATTATCTCACCAGTCCCTGGAGATCCCAGCCACACTGGATTATCAGCAATGGAGAGCAATGCGCTGCTGTAGGTAGTAGTTGCAAAGGCCATGACTTAAGACCCCCTCGCCACCGCAGAAGGCCACAAAACATTTTCTTCTCTGCTGAAGACGAGGAGGGACTCGATTATCCTGAAAGGATTGAAGAGGTGAAATACATCCAGTGAGAGATGCCCAGGGAAACCCTAACCAAGCCTACTCTACCAGGGAATTCCCTTCCTTTTCTTGCGTTTAAGGGGAAATCGCCTAGCATACTCAAACTGGCCCTCACACTAAACAACAAAACAATCCAAACAAAGCATAAACAACATAAATAAAAGATTACCAAACAGCCAGTGTCTTGGATTACTTCTATCTGGCATGGGTAGATCTTCTTCCCCAAGAATGTCCTAAGTCAATTTATTCCAAGGAAAATAATGTCTTAGATCAGTTCTTGAAATGTTCCAAAGAAACAAAAGTCCACCCAAACAAAATCCCACTGGTAACAGTTCTTTCTTGGTTTGTTGAAATGATCTGCTTCCAAGTTCCACAAAGAAAACAGCACCATTGGAGATCCTGGATAACCTTCATCCAGGATAGGATGGATAAGACCACTTCTGCTTTAACAGCAACCTCTGCAGTGTCTTCAATAAAATGTGTCAGGATGTGTCTTGTAAGGGGATTGTTTTTCCCCTTGGCAACTTTCTTCTGCATATAATACTGTGAAGGTGGTTCCATTGCTTCAAAGTCTACTTCTGCCTCAACTATATTTAAAGAAATATTTTCTGACAAAAGGATAGACAACCACAGCTCTACTGCTTCTGATGGAAACAGGATATTTAAAAAAAATATATGTTAGGCAACTTTAGAGAAGAATCTTCGACCTCTACAGGCTGGCAAGGCACTCTTCTTTCTGTATCATAAGAAAGACCAGCCTCTTTGCCTCTCCTATCAGTCTTGCTGCTACCACAAAAAAACGGTCTTAGCTTTTGGACTGGTTATCTCTGTCAGTTTCAATAGTCTCAGCTTCACAGATTGTTTATTAGTCTTTTTAACCAGTACCCAGCTCCCTTCCCCAGGTTTATGTACACTTTCTTATTTCCAGTAGTTACCCCATAACTGTATTTCCACTCTTCCAGCCTTGAATAACCTTGACACCCTTGTATTAGAGGACTGTGGAGTTGTATCAACTTCAACAACTTCAGATTATCGGTGTTCAGATCTTAATTGGGCTGGTTTCACTTTGTAAAGATACTATCTACTGGCTTGGGTAATGCGTGTTCTGCTCGCGACTTCAGCAACTTCCACAAGTGTTAAGGATTTGTTCTGAATGTTATAAGAGTCTGCTTTCACTTCACAAACAAATTTAGGTATACTCAATCTCTCTTTGATGACAAACTGTCCCCGTGGGATCTAACCTCTCTCCCTGGCTGTTCAACCAATACCTGGCACTCCTTGCCCACTGCATCGCTGACCTCTGCCCCAATTTTCAGTGCGATGCGGATGATACACAGCTCATTTTCAGGCTACCCTCAGCCTCCTCCTCTCCTTCCCTCATCTGTGACTGTTTGTCTGCTATCCAGGAGTGGTGTGCAGCCTATGACCTCTGCCTTAATACCAGTAAGACTGAGATTCTACTCATTGGCACACCCACTCCCTCCTTCCCTGCAGCTCTTTGGCCTGCCTCTCTTGGCCCTCTTCCTGCTCCCACCTGCAAGGCAAAAAACCTTGGGGTCATCTTCGACTCCACACTCTCCTTCTGTCCTCACAATGTTTTAAACATTTAAAAATAATTACATTGTGTAATTCTGACATTTTCTTTGCACATTTCTCTAATGTGGGTCTCCTCTTGGTTTCCTCTCTAAACCAGTAGATCTCTGATGTCTCTAAGAAGTCTCACTACCAGCTGCACCTCCTCAGAGGTATTCTTCCTTTCCTCACCTTCCCCCAGAAGCTCACTGTCTCCAGAGCCCTGGTTCTCTCTAGGTTGGACTATTGTAACAGCCTCTATCTAAATCTGCCTGCCTCTACTCTCCGCCCTCTGCAACTTATCCAGAACAGGACTGCAAGACTTGTCCTTGGCCTCAAGCCCAGGGATCATATCTCTCCAGGACTGAAATCTTTAGGTTGGACTATTGTAACAGCCTCTATCTAAATCTGCCTGCCTCTACTCTCCGCCCTCTGCAACTTATCCAGAACAGGACTGCGAGACTTGTCCTTGGCCTCAAGCCCAGGGATCATATCTCTCCAGGACTGAAATCTCTGCACTGGCTCCCAGTGACTGCGAGAATTAAATTCAAAACCCTCTGCATTGTCCACAAAGCCTTTGTGGGGCTGGGGACGAAATACCTTCAACTCTCTCTTCCTAAATATCTTCCTTCCCGAGCTCTTCACTCATCTGCCTCCAACTCCCTCAGGGTCAGTCGCTTCTCCAAGCAACGAGCTGGTGTTAGATCTCTCTCTTCGGCAGGGGCCTCCCTCTGGAACAGTCTTCCCGCCTCCCTGAAACGTGAGGAGAACCATCTCCGGTTCCTGAAGCACCTCAAAACCTTCCTCTTTGCTTCCGCTTTCTCTCTTCCTCTCCCCTGCTGATTTCTGGCTGAAACTGCACCGCCTACATGGCCACCCTTCCTGCTCACAGGCCCAGGCCCTGCCAGTTGCTCTCCTACACTGCCTCCCTGGCAACCCCTGCACTTGGAGACTGCTTCTGCATCCCTTCAGTCCCCCTAACCTACACTTATGCCTGCACTTACCTTGCACTTGCCACTTGCTGGCCGTTTAATTATTCTTTATTCTACTATCCCATGTACTGCACTTTCCCCTCTCCCTGCACCCTCGCACTTTTCCCTTTCCCCCTTCCCCTGCACTTGCACGATCTGAATCACACCTGGCCTAGTAGGATCGTTATCTGTCTTCCCCTGTTCCCCCTCCCTTGCCTCGACGCGCCTTGAAACACTTGTGTATAGGCGCGTTATAAATGCCATATCATATCATATCATATCATAAACTTCAATGTACAAATTTGCGTTCCCATTTATTCAGGCAGCGTCTGCTTAAACATGGATTGGGCAACACAGTTTCTCAGCGCGACCTTTCTATGATGTGAAATATTCTTGTAACTCTTTCGGAAAGTCAATTAATACTTCTTGACCAATTACCGATAATGTTCTCCCGCTTAATAGGAGGCACACAACATCCCAGTAATGGTTTTAAAGGCAACAATGGCAAAAGAAAGATTGGGCCTCATTACGAGTTTGGGGGTAGCCATGCCCTTGATAAGGACATGGCTACCCCCAAACTCGGGTCCGGGTTCCCTGAATGGGGAAATACCGGGCCATTCCGACTATGGAGGGCCCTTTATTTCCCCATTCAGGGAACCCAGACCCGGTCCATCCCCATTCCCATTTGAGCCTCCATAGGACTCCATGGGGATGGGGAACGTGCTAACAATGGGCCCGTTAATGACAGGCCCGTTGTTAGCATGCTGGGCCGCTCGCGGGACCCGCTAAGGAAAACCAGGCATCCTGAGCGGGTCCCGCGAGCGGACCTCGTAATAGGGCAGTAAGGGGTTAACAGCTCCGGCACCTTTACCGGCACCGTTAAACCCTTACCGCCCTCCTCGTAATGAGGCCCATTGTCTTCTTACGGGAGCACTTTAACTTGTGCTGAAAATGCGTGATACAAATTCCCTTTGTTAAAGAAGACTTCCCACGACTGAAAAAAACTCCAGTAGCTCCAAATGTTATGCAAGTGTGATTTCAGTGGGCTACAGTTACCGGCAAGGTAATTTGTCTACTTTGGAGTACGGAGCTTCACTCACTGGCTCCAAAGTCACAGCATGTGTGGGCGGCTTCCACTTTCTGCGATGTGAAATATTCTTGTAACTCTTTGGGAAAGTCAATGATTACTTCTTGACTAATTACTGATAACGGTCTCCCGCTTAATAGGAGGCATGCGACATCCTGATAATGGTTTTAAAGGCAACAATGGGAAAAGAAAGCTATTCTTCTTACACAAGCACTTTAACTTGTGCTGAAAATGCATGATAACAATTCCTTTTATAGAAGACTTCTCACGACTGTGAACAACTTCACTCGCTCCAACGTCTATGCAAGTGTGATTTTAGTGGGCTACAATTACTGGCAAGGTAATTCATGTGATTTGGAGTTTGGAGCATCACTCACAGCCTCCCACGTCATATCATTTTTGGGCCGCTTAAACTTCCTGACTTTCTTGCTTCTGCTACAACTACTTCAGGCAAGCTTGGGACCCCACACCCTCTGCTGCACGGGTGTCTCAGATCATGCCTCGACAATGGAGAGTCTTATTTTCTCCATTTTCCCTCGGCTTGCTTCTGTACACAGGCATCGGGTGGATGCATAACTTCAGCTCTGCATTCACTGCAATTTGGCACACCTGGAAAGACTGCTAGTTTCTCCCAATCTCTTCCAATGCAGCCACTGCAAAGTAGGGTTTGTGAACACAGGACCAACTCAAAGCCTGCAGGTGAGATCTGCTCATCCTTCACTCCTGCGCCCCTTCTGTGGTCACACTTCCTAGTGATCTGCCAGCCTTGTGCTCTGCTTCTTCTTCTGCTACTGCTGCCAACTTAACAGCTACTGCTCCAGCATCTTTTTACTGCTCCTTCCTGCAGAAGCCGCTTATGCCCCTCAGGTGGGTTAATTGGCTTTGCGTGCATGCCCTTAGAGTTAATTGTCTGTCCCTGCCAATGTCTGTTAGGCTTGCCTGCCTGTCCTTTAGCTCCGCATGCCTCTTCAGCCCGCTTCTTCATCACAGTCTCTGAGGGATTCTGGGACATGAAGTTCTGTTTAAGGATATTAGGTTGTTCGTTTTCCTTATTATTTTTAACCATGTTGTTACCCCCCCTGATATTGTTGGAAGAGGGATTGTAGGGTTTAACCTTTTGAGAGATCGATGGGTCAGAAAAGGTCACATTTCCATCATTTCTTTTGGCATACTGTTGGCATTGGGGAGGACCTAAGATTTTAGGGGTACAAAAGACCTGCTCTTTGGACACAATACCTTGTTGGATTAAATCTTTGGAGTTTACTCTTCCATTCTTGGTAGGAGGTTTAGGTATGTCAAATGACAATAAGTCAATTGCTCCTTTAACGAAGTGTTGAAAGCTTCTCTCTCCAAGGAGAAATACTGTGTCTCACCCTGCAAAATTACCCCACCCCCCTGGGCATTGTCTCCACCCAGGTGATCCTCCCACAGTACACCACCCCTAGGATTGAGATCAGGAAGCGTCTGCCCTCTCCAGGCCACATGGGAAGAGACTTTAGGCACAGTTTTAGTGGTGGATCCGTAGGGTTCTCCACATATTAGAGCAAAACTAGGCTTCCCATGACCCTCTTGTGCACCCTCTGGATAGACTAATTGACAGGAGTTGGCTATACCAACAAACTCAATAGGTATACCTCACATGAGTTTGAAGCAACATCAGGAAGATACCACAAAACATGGGGCACATCACATTGAAGCTGACGGTTCACAGACAAGGTCGTACATCAATGTATTGAGGACATTTTTCAAGATTTCAATATCTATTTTTCTTTTTATGACATGCCAACATTTAATTTATATAAACATGTGTTTCTCACCATCATCCTAATTTTTTGAGTGCCTTCAGGCTAGCACCTCTCACATGGGTAATATGTTCTCAAAGATTCAATTAGAGAGACTACATATTTTTTTTACATGGGCATTTATATGTATTTATTATTTTATTTTAAAACTGGAATAAAGTGTCTATTTGGTCTAAGGCAAACGTAGCACTGTACAGCAATATGTATAAAAAAATAAAAATACAAAAAGTAAACTATACATATGTACAGATACACTATTTAAGCAAGAACAAAGTACCACTTGAACAAGAGGTCAGCAACGCCAGGATATTCCACCTGAATTGGTAAGAAGGGTATTTGCTAATCCAACGACTCCCCCAAAATAGGCAGACTGCTTGCACACAGGTACTTTGGGAAATAAGAATGTTTTTTATATGCAGAAGAGCACAGGAAGAAAGGTGCCACCCATTAACAAACAAGTAAAGAATCCAAAATTGAGTACTAGTCACAGGAAATGCCTAATTGCGACTATCAGACTTTTGAACCTCAGGAATCTCAAACCAGCAAATTGTCATATTTCATGGTGATCAGGTTGCTCAATATCTCTTGATTTCCATAGCCAGGTAATTTGGATACTGTAGCGCTACTCCTTTATAAACAATACAGACCACCTTAACCGGGTTCATTGGGCCTCATTATGAGATTCGCTGTAAAATCTTGTCGTTACCGGCATGGTGATAATAACGGGTCCGTGTAGCCTTGACGCCGTAAGTAGCGGCTGATTACGAGAGTGCGTTCATGCGCGTAGCGGCAAGCCGGTAACAGCCGTACCACCATGCCGGTAACGTCTCTCAAACCCCCAATACTGGCATCATAAAATTCGCTAATAACTCCTCCGCCTCTCACCACCCCTGAAATACCAGACAGTATCGCTAATGGTATTACCGGGTCCACCATCAGTGGGACCGGAAGTAGCGTCATCGCGCCAGAACGGGAAATGCACTGGCGCTCATCTTTAAAAACACAATCCATTGCAATCCCTGATAGACCTGACCTGTTTTGGCAAAACAGCATACACAACTCGGAGAAGATGTCAAAAGCCACCCATAAAGGCTTTCCCCGCCCACGCAAGGCAAGATTCAGTGACGAGGAACTGAATATGTTGGCTAACACCTTAGCGGAGCAGGCAGACGTGGTATTCTGCTCAGACCTGAGGCATCCGGCACAACTCCGGAAGAAGCAGATTTGGGAGGATGTGGTGCAGAGAGTCAGTGCGGTTGGCACCACCGCACGCACCCTGCACGATTGTAAGAAGCGGTGGGATAATCTACGCCTACGTGTAAGAAATATCCTGTCAGTAAATCCTAGCCACGGGCAGGCAACAGGCGGCGGGGCCCACTCCCCCATAAAGCTCACAAGGTGGGAAGAAACGTGTAGCACCACAATATACATGAGGGAATTGAAGGGGTTGGTGCAGCGGAGTTCAGAGTACCATCATCAGCTGATGAAGGTGAGTGTCCCAACAAACAATTGACATGCAAAGTACAATGTCAGCCAACTAAAGTGAAAGTGATGCAAGCCAATACATGGCCCATCATTCACACATATACACATCCCTGTCTAGATGCTAGCCCCACCTCTGTCACATCAACATGCATGCTGCATGCTGCACCCATACCCAAAACATACCCGACCCACATATAAACAGCATGTGTCACACAGCACGCAACCCACAACACATCTGTAGGCCCCACATCAGACACCATGGCAAACATATCAATTCCACCCCCCAACATAGCATGCACCCTGTCCGCCACAACAACAAGCATGCAATGATCCATACGGCACAAACTGCACAGACACCAATGCATGCATGATGCAAGTACTACCATCACTGATGCCCTGCCTCTCTTTGTCCCCCACAGGCACGGATGTAGACAGTGATGACCATGAAGCAGGTGCCCAGGCCATGACTCCTGCCAAAAGGGGCAGGGCCAGGGACAATGGTGCCAGGCCATCGACGTCTAGGGGCAGTCGGATGGTCCGAGTGGCACACAAGGGACACACCAGTGCACCACCATCTACACAGCCCACCAGCACAGAATCAACAAACACCTGCCACCACACCTCAGGAGTCAACCGTCACACAGGATGTGGCCACAACCGTAGATTCGGAGCATGAGGGAACGCAGTGGGCTACCACGAATTCTGTGGCAGAGGTAGCTGCATCTGCGCCCCATAGTGGAAATGAGGAAGAGGGCCATGATGAGGAGCACACCCACGAGGGAGGCACCCTGTCTGAAGATGCCGTGCAAACCCCAAGCCCCCAAGTCACCCCACAGGGCACCCCTCAGCCTGAGTCTGGAGGCGAGGGCACACATGCGGAGTGGTCCCCATCTGAGAACACACCCGTATTGGCCACCTCAGCATCCGCCTCCATCGCGATCTGGGAAATTGAGGGGCGCATGACACGGATGGAGGGCCGGCAACAGGCGATGCATGAACTTGTAAAACAATACATTGCAGATGGGGAGGCAAGTAGGTGTGAAAGGAGTGCCAACACTGTGGCCATCATCAAGGCCAAAAACAGGACCAGCAAGCGGGACCATGATGGTTTCACAGCAGTGGCCCAGATCCTGGCCAGAATAGCGGACAACATGGAGCAGCGGTGTCTAGCACCAGCCGGGCCGCAACCATCTACCTCATCCTCTGCCACACCTGCCAGCTCTACGCAGACCAGCCCTGCGTGCAGGTCCCTGCGCAGCATGCGGCGCACTGGAATGCAACCCCCTACTCCAAAGAGGGACCAGAAGTAGCAGGGGCACCCTGCATTGTTGACTTGAATAGCATCATGAGACATTTAGTGCACTTTATGTATGGGGGTGTTGGGGGAGGTGGAGGGGGTGTGTTGGGGTGTTGGTGGGGCAGGGGTGAAGGGGGTATGTGGGGGCCTTGGGGGAGGGGGAGGGTGAAGGGGGTTTGTTGGGGTGTTGGTGGAGGGAGAGGGGAGGGGGTGTGTGGGGGTGTTAGGGAAGGCGGGGAAGGGGTGTGTGGGGGTGTTGGGAGGGAGGGGGAGGTGAAGGGGGTGTATGTGAGGTGGAAGGTCTATGCACATTGTTGTTACGCTCACCTAGCTCCCACAGGGGGCGTCAGTCGGACCCAAACTGCTCCAGCCTCCACCCACGTGATGCGTAGTGCAGCGATGACTGACTGGATCTGCCCTCCTAATCTTGTCTGCCTGGCCTGTAGAAATATTCTCCTACATGTGGAGAGATGGATTTAGCCACTTGTGGATTCAAGTGATAGCACCCCCACTGTCCTCCCCACTAATCACCTCTGAAGCACCCTCTCAGCAATCTCACCTTATATTCTTGAAGGATGAGCCCTCCATCCTGCGAAGCATGCCAGGGGCGCGTTGATGACCAGTTACTTCACTGGCTTGAAGGTATTGGAAGAGTTGTAGAGGAATCCTGACTCCAAAAGATCCTGGCGAAGAGCCATAAGTATATAGATTGTAAGAGTTCAAAATGTCTGGAATTCACTCCTGTCCAATTCCTCTTTTATCTTGCAGCTTTGACCCAGTAAGAAGATTGACAGCTGAAAGCGCTCCGGTAAAAGTCTGTGTTACCCAACACTGTCCGGTAAATAATGCCAAGGGTTAAACTTGCTGCTTTCTCCTTATCTTACAGGTGCGTCATAAGAAGATGTGGCGTGCTGATGATTTATACCTCCGGTGGTAAAATCAGGTAAGCATATGGTGGCTAAAGAGATTGTCTCTGTCTGTTCTCTCTGCTCACCTTGTTGTTTCTTGTCCCCCTTAGGTCCTGGGATTCGGCGATGTGAAGATGTAGATAGCGCGGATCGAAGAGATGCTGCGTGGAACGGTGAGTTTGGCGCGGCACTGCTGCTGGCGATGCAACGTGTTTAAAACAAAGTCTTTCCTCTGGTTTAAAGATGCGATGAATCCGGAATCAGGTAAGAAATCAGGTAACACTCTTGTTCTAACCTTTGCTTCTTTCCTTCTTTCTAGCTGCTCCAGTTTCGAGGCGGGCGTGGCAGAAGGCTGGATGCTGCTGCTGACACGGTGAGCGTTACGCTGCTGGATGCAGAATAACGCGAAGCCCAGGTAAAGTAGTCCCTTCCAGGCCTCACATGGGCTTGGATCTTCTTGCAGCATTGTCTGCTTCAGGTAAGTGTGCACCTATGAGCCTGGACCTTATGGCGCCAGGACTGATGTCCCATATGAGCATGGTGCCACAGGTGCCAGGACTGAACCCAGACAGCCCCTAGAAGGGGTTGCTGAGTTTTCTCAAGGCAACATGATGCCTGCTCCGTGGCTGATGGATGTGTTCTGGATGCCCGGGGGTATGCATCATGACAGCACTCCCCCTCAAGGCCCCTCCTAAAGTCGTTCTTCCCCTTGGTCCTGGTTTGTCTGGGTAGTCCCTATGGAATCTCTTCACTAATCGTGGTGCATGAACGTGGTCATTAGGCTCCCATGACCTTTCCTGTGGCCCGTAACCTTTCCAATCGATTAAGTAAAAATGTTTTGATTTAACCACCTTGGAGTGAAGGATGTTTTTTTCACCTCGAATTCAGGTTCTCCATCTATCAAGATAGGATGTGGTGGTTTGGTTAATCTAGTTCCTGGTTGAACTAGTTTTAAAAGTGAAACATGAAAGACAGGATGAATTCGCATATTGGAGGTTAATTCCAGTTTGACGGCCACCGGGTTGATAACGGCCTTAATGGTGTAAGGTCCCAAATATCTAGGATTAAAAGTCTGAGTTCCTTTCAGAGGTATGTGTTTTGTAGCTAGTCAAACCTGATCTCCAATTTGGTACTGTGGAGTTTCACTTCTATGTAGATCAGCATTTTTCTGGTATTTATCTTTTGCTTGCTTCAAATGTTCTGTTGCTTCCTTGAAGACTTGTGTAATAGTAGAATGTAAATGAATAACTGCAGGCATTTCTAAGTGCTGAGGCAAATTGAGTTCAGAGGTTCGAGGGTGGTGTCCATATATGGTTTAAAAGGGGCTTTGTCCGGTTCCTGAATGTACAGAGTTATTATATGCATATTCGGAAATCCATAAAATATCTTTCCAATTACTTTCGGTCTGGTGAAGCATGCAACAAAGGTACTGTTCAAGGGTCTGGTTGGTCCTCTCCGTCTGACCATCGGTCTGGGGATGGTGACTGGTTGATAACCTTACGTCGATTTGTGCCAATTGGCAACATTTCTTCCAAAAATGTGAAATGAATTGACTTCCTCGGTCAGAGACCAATACAGAAGGAAACCCGTGTATTCGAACAATGTTTTCGAGGAACTCCTTGGCCAGGACTGAAGCAAAAGGTAATCCCTTCAAAGGAATAAAGTGGGCCATCTTAGAAAAAAGATCCACGATAACTAGAATGGTGTTAAATCCATTACATGGAGGTAGATCAGTAATAAAGTCTAAAGATAAGGTGTGCCATGGTGTAAGTGGAATAACCAAAGGTTGTAAAAGCCAGCTGTTTTTTTCTTCTGACTCTTGTTTTGGGCGCAAATGCCGCAAGACATCACAAATGACTTTATATCTTTTCGCCAGGTGGGCCACCAGAATTGTCTCTTAATTTTGGCTTCGGTTTTTGCGATACCTGGGTGACCTTCCGTTAGGTTATCATGATAATTGGAGATGACAAGTTCCTGTAATTCCTTGTGTGGTAGAAATAGTCGTCCTTGGTAGTAGGGTAGGTCATTGATGACTGAGTAATCCGGGCCTTTCTTTACCCAGTCCTGCAGGGCTGCTGGATTGAAGAATTGTTGGATTTTTTAATGAATTTCTTCTAGTGTCTGTAAAGTAGTTATGACAAGAATTCTTTGTTCAGAAATTATAGGCACCGGCTCCAGGTTTGCATATGCTTCTCCCATTCCTATTTGGGATAAGGCATCTGCCTTGCCATTTTTACAGCCTGGTCGATAAGTGATCACAAAATCGAATTCGGCAAAGAACAATGCCCATTGAAGTTGGCGCGATGATTGGGCTATGGCTGTTTTTAGATACTGTAAGTTCCGGTGATCGGTGATTACAGTAATGGTATGCCCGGCACCGAGTAGATAGTGTCGCCAAGCTTTAAAGGCGGATTTGATGGCTAATAACTCTTTATCGGTAACCGCATAGTTTAACTCGGGTGCCGAGAACTTTCTGGACCAAAATGCCACTGGGTGAAGTTGACCAGTTTCAGGATCCTTCTGGGACAGGACAGCTCCCATGGCTAAACTGGATGCATCAGTTTCCACTATGTATGGAAGCTCTGGGCGTGGATGCTTTAAGACAGGCGCTGACGTGAATTTCGCTTTCAGCTCTTGGAAGGCCTTTTCAGCCTCTTCGGTCCACAAGAAACGTTTGTTCTTTCGCAAAAGTGCTGTGATGGGATGTACAACATGTGAGAAGTCCGGAATGAATCTGCGGTAGAAATTGGCAAATTCGAGCATGCTTTGCACCCCTTTAACTGAACTAGGTGATGGCCACTTGAGAATTGCATCCACCTTTCTTGAGTCCATTCTGACTCCTTTTGGAGTCAAGATAAATCCAAGGAATTCAACTTCCGTAACATGAAAAACACATTTTTCTAATTTTGCATATAACTTGTGCTGGCGTAGTTTCTCAAGGACGGCACGTACGTGCTTAACATGGTCTTATTCTGAGGAAGAGTACACAAGGATATCGTCCATGTATACGACAACACAGACGTCAATGAGTTCACGAAAGACATTGTTCATAAAATACTGGAAGGCTGCTGGTGCATTGCACAACCCGAAGGGCATCACCTGGTACTCGAATAAACCGTACTTGGTGCAAAAGGCTGTCTTCCATTCATCGCCTTTCTTTACACGTACCAGATGATATGCCCCTCGGAGATCTAACCTAGTGTAGATACAAGCATCCTTTACTTGGTCTAGTAATTCGGGGATCAGAGGCAATGGGTACGGGTTCTTTACCACAATCTGATTTAGTGTGCGGTAGTCTATGAACATTCTAAGGTCACCTTCCTTTTTTGGCACGAAGAACAAAGCTGAGGATACAGCAGACTTGGAAGGGCGAATAAAGCCATTGGCAAGGTACTGGTCTAAGTATTATCGTAGGTGAAGGTTCTCAGGTTCCGTAAGGGCATAGATCCTGCTACAAGGAGGTTTTGCACCGGATATGAGATCGATTTGACAATTGTACGATCTGTGAGGAGGTAAGGTGTTTGCCTGTTCCTTTTGGAAGACATCCTGGAATTCTTGGTATTCTGGAGGTAGTTGCATGACTGCTGTGGTTACTGTGGCCAGGCCTGCGTTGTGATTTTTCTTTGGGTAACAGGTTTGTTCACAATCCGGGAAGGTTATTCTCTTCTCTCGCCAATCAATACAAGGATTATGTGTTTGCAACCAAGGTGTCCCCAGTATTATTTGTAACTGAGGGGCTTTGATTAGATCAAACACAATAATCTCTCGATGCCCTTCCTGACCCAATAGTGTCATCTCTGCGGTGGAATAAGTTACAGGCCCAGAGGCAATTTCAGTTCCATCGACTGTGGTGATGACATCTGAGGGTGTTTTCCGGCAGAGAGGTAGATTCTTCCTGGAAGCCAATTCATGGTCCATATAGTTCCCTACAGCCCTGCTATCAATGTATGCCCTTACTGCGTGCATACGTGAGGGTTGTCTAGGATCAATTAGGACCATTGGTATGATCAGATGCAAGGTCTGAGAGTCCTTCTTTAAGCTCGGCAAGCGGACCTCTACGCTTGTCGGGTGTGGCCGTTTTCCAAATCAGGCACTTTTAGACTTTTATCAGCAACTCCTACCACCTTCTTGGGTGGTTTTATGGGGCAATCCCGTAGAAAATGTCCTGAGGTTCCACAGTACAGACACAATTGCATCTGTCTTCTTCTATCCCTTTCCTTTTGAGTTAAGGGTCCTTTGACCCCCCCGATTTGCATAGGTTCTGATGTATCTGTTCCTTTGGGGGCACCGTTGGATTTAACCAATACTCGATTTTCCAAGGTAGCTCGATCAGCCTTTCTATTCTGGAGTCGATGATCCAGCTGGACCACTAAGTCTATAAACTCTGCGCAATCCTGAGGTGGGTTCACAACTTGAGCCAAGACTTCTTTAAGTTTTCCCCGAAGTCCACAATGAAACAATGTAATTCGTTTTTCCTCAGGCCATCCAGTTTCCACTATCAATCTATTGAAGGTTGCGATATAGGTTAGCAGATCCTGGTTTCTCTGTCGTAGGGACAAAAGTTCATTATCCAGGGCCTGTCCTTGAGAGTGCCGGGCAAATAGTCTTTCCATGCTCGTTTGAAAGCCCTGAAAATCCCGAAGTAACTAGTGGAATTGACCAATCAGCTGCACTGCCGCTGAGATATGATAATACAAAGGCTACCTTCGCTTGATCGTTTGGGAAGGCTCCTGGTCTGCATAAAAAGTGCAAGCGGCATTGGTTCATAAACACGGCGAACCTTTTGGGATCTCCGGCAAAGCGTTCGGGTGGAGCTAATGGAATATTTCCTGGTAGGGTTATTTGCACAGGGTTACTCGATGACACAGGAGCTGGGTTCCCCCGGAACCAGGTAGGGGTGCTTGTCCAGCTTCAGTTTGCAGCAGTTGTCTAGCGAGATCATCTGTGCGCTCCTTCGATACAATTAGTTCTCTTCTGAGGGCATTAGTCTCTTGGAAAGCGGATTGCACTTCCGCCCTAAGTTCCCCCAATAGTTGGGCCAGTTGGTCGGTTTCTGAGGTTTCCATAACGCCCGGGTGGGGATTTGTAGATAGGCTTTGTGTTCTTTTACGCTCACCTGGCTCCAACAGGGGCGTCGGTCGGACCCGGACTGCTGCAGCCTCCACCCACGTGATGCGTAGTGCAGCGATGACTGACTGGATCTGCCCACCTAATCTTGTCTGCTTGGCTGTAGAAATATTCTCCTACAAGTGGAGAGATGGATTTAGCCACTTGTGGATTCAAGTGATAGCAGCCCCACTGTCCTCCCCACTAATCACCTCTGAAGCACCCTCTCAGCAATCTCCTCTTATATTCTTGAAGGATAAGCCCTCCATCCTGCGAAGCGCGCAGGGGCGCGTTGATGACCAGTTACTTCACTGGCTTGAAGGTATTGGAAGAGTTGTAGACGAATCCTGACTCAAAAAGGTCCTGCCGAAGAGCCGTAAGTATATAGTTCGTAAGAGTTCAAAATGTATGGAATTCACTTCTGTCCAATTCCTCTTTTATCTTGCAGCTTTGACCCAATAAGAAGATTGACAGCTCTGGTAAAGGTCTGTGTTACCCAACACTGTCTGGTAAATAATGCCAAGGGTTTAACTTGCTGCTTTCTCCTTATCTTACAGGTGCGGCATAAGAAGATGTGGCATGCTGATGAATTATACCTCCGGCGGTAAAATCAGGTAAGCATATGGTGGCTAAAGAGATTGTCTCTGTCTGTTCTCTCTGCTCACCTTGTTGTTTCTTGTCCCCCTTAGGTGCCGGGATTCGGCGATGTAAAGATGGAGACAGCGCCGGATCGAAGAGATGCTGCGTGGAACGGTGAGTTTGGCGCGGCGCTGCTGCTGGCGATGCGACGCGTTTAAAACAGAATGCATGAGACCAAGGATATGTAATGCGATTGGAGGATTACAAATATGAATAGCACTTTTTACATAAATGTAATGAGAAAGATGTTACTAGTCATGCTCACTAGAGTTTAAATGTGTCTAAATATATGCCAGGGAATCATGCATAAAGAATCAATCCGATAGAAGGTTAAAAGGCTAATGTTAGCATAACAGAACAACCAAATTTGTTCTAGGTGGGATTTAACCCTGGAACTACCGTGATACACTTCAACTAAAAACTAATTCCCGGAAATAAGGAAAGGGAGATTCGAATTACATTCAATAAGGGTAAGAAAACAAATTCACATGCTTTTCTGACAGCCAAAAATTGTTAGGTCCATGCCATCCCATACTTACTTCTTTTTCGGATTGCACAAATTTAATTTTAAAAAACTAACATAGTCACTGTAATGGATTTGTTTTTAACCATTTGAGGTAACTAAGAGGTGCTGCACTTTTAGGTGTTCATGCAATTTGAGAATGCTAAAAGGATATACTACACAGCCTAAGTCACTATTCTAACTACTAAATGTATTACAAAATATGCTAAAATGCTATTTCATATGTTATATTTTGTGTTTTGTTTTATTACATGTTACGCTTGCTTTCAGCCCGGATTTGAAAAAGGCGCCAATGAAACGCCGAATCACGTGTCATCCATATGGGCAGAACATATAGCAAATAAATTAAGAAAATATACTTGAAGAAACTTGACTACGTACTTTTATTCATTTACATCAGAAATTTGGCGCAAAGAGGTGTAGGCACAAACAAACTACTGCTTACTTTACAAACGGAGCTGAGGCACTCTATGTCTCCGTGTTGACCTACATCCTTGCGACACAAGAATAAAATAATAAAATAAGAAAACCATTGCCAACTTTAATAGCACTAACATACGGGTCGCGAAAGTACACCTTATGAGATCCCCACTCAAGAAGTTCCTCACTCAGTAGAGCGTTTAAAACAAAGTCTTTCCTCTGGTTTGAAGATGTGATGAATCCGGAATCAGGTAAGAAATCAGGTAATACTCTTGTTCTAACATTTGCTTCTTTCCTTCTTTCTAGGTGCTCCAGGTTGAAGGCGGGCGTGGCAGAAGGCTGGATGCTGCTGCTGGCACGGTGAGCATTACACTGCTGGATGCAGAATAACGCGAAGCGTGTGCTGCTCTTCGGGCGTGGTTTAAATAGCCTCCAAAGTAGTCCCAGGTAGTTATTCCTTCCCGACCACACCCGAGTAACAAAATAGTCCCTAAGGTAAAGTAGTCCCTTCCAGGCCTCACATGGGCTTGGATCTTCTTGCAGCATGGTCTGCTTCAGGTAAGTGTGCACCTATGAGCCTGGCGCCTATGGCGCCAGGACTGAACCCAGACAGCCCCTAGCAGGGGTTGCTGGGTTTTCTCAAGGCGACATGACGCCTGCTCCCGGGGCTGATGGATGTTATGTTATGTTATTTTGCACTTATATAGCGCCTGATATACCATTGGTATGGTGTGAAGGCGCTGGTAGGTTGAACGCCCTTGGGAACCGAAGTTCAGATCAGTAGAGAGAGTAGGGAGAGTCAAAAGGTGCATGTGAGCACTGGATATGTGTGCAGCTTGTGCGGTACACGTGTAATAGCTGCTTCTTATCGGTAGGTGTGGTGGTTGAGAGATCAGGAGAATGTGTTTGTTCTGGCAGGATTTATCCGGAACGGATGTGGCTGCGTTAGGCCTGAGGAAAACGCCTGGCTGGGGGTGTGAGACCAGCAGTGTTTACATAGAATGATGTGGAGTAAGCGGCGGATGTTCGTATGAGAACAGTTATACCGAATGGTGTCATAGTATCTCTGTGTTCTAGTTGAGTGGTGATGTAAAGGAGAGAGTAAGCGTGGGGTGTGGTATGATGGGTTATATGCTCTTTCAGTGTGCAAACTTCTAAATGCAACTTTCCCAGAGAGGGAACTGGGGGAACTTCTAAGTACAATTTTCCATACAGAGTCTATTGGGAACACTTCTAAATTCATTTCATCAGAGAGGTTATTGGGCACACTTCAAAGTGTAACTCTCGCAGAGGCTATTGGGTACACTTCTAAATGCAATTTTCATACAGCGTCTACTGGACACTCTTCTTACTTCAGTTTTCCAGAGAGGCTATTGGGCAAACATCTATATGCAACTTTCCAGAGTGTCTATTGGATACACTTCTAAAATCAACTTTCACAGATGCTATTGGTAGCACTTCTAAATGCAGCTTTCACAGAGGATATTGGACTCGTATCTAAATTTAATTTTCTACAGAGAGGCTACTGGGCGCACTATAAAAATCAATTTTCCAGTGAGGCTATTGGGAATACTTCTAAATTCAATTTTCCAGCAAGGCTATTGGGAACACTTCTAAATTCTATTTTCCAGCGAGGCTATTGGGAACACTTCTAAATTCAATTTACCAGAGATGCTATTGGGCACACTTCTAAATGCAACTTTCACAGAGTGGTTATTGGGAGCACTACTAAATTCACAGCGAGGTTATTCGGCACACTTCTAAATGCAACTTTCCATAGTGTCTATTGGGTACATTTCTAAATGCAACTTTCCAGAGTGTCTATTGGGCACACTTGTAAATGCAATTTTCACAGAGCGTCTACTGGGCACACTTCTAAATTCAATTTTCCAGAGAGGCTATTGGGCAAGCTTCTATATGCAACTTTCCAGAGTGTCTATTGGATACACTTCTAAAATCAACTTTCACAGGAGCAATTGGTAGCGCTTCTAAATGCAGCTTTCACAGGGGCTAATGGGTACACTTCTAAATCTCATAGCAAGGTTATTGGGCACACTTCTAAATGCAACTTTCCAGAGTGTCTATTGGGTACATTTCTAAATGCAACTTTCCAGAGCGTCTACTGGGCACATTTCTAAATGCAATGTTCACAGAGCGTCTACTGGGCATATTTTTAAATTCAATTTTCCAGAGAGGCTATTGGGCACACTTCTATATGCAACTTTCCAGAGTGACTATTGGGTACATTTCAAATGCAGCTTTCCAGAGTGTCTATTGGGCACACTTCTAAATGCAATTTTCACAGAGCGTCTACTGGGCACATTTCTAAATTCAATTTTCCAGAGAGGCTATTGGGCAAACTTCTATATGCAACTTTCCAGAGTGTCTATTGGATACACTTCTAAAATCAACTTTCACAGATGCTATTGGTACCACTTCTAAATGCAGCTTTCACAGAGGATATTGGACTCGTATCTAAATTCAATTTTCTACAGAGAGGCTACTGGGCACACTATAAAAATCAATTTTCCAGCGAGGCTATTGGGAATACTTCTAAATTCAATTTTCCAGCAAGGCTGTTGGGAACACTTCTAAATTCAATTTACCAGAGATGCTATTGGGCACACTTCTAAATGCAACTTTCACAGAGTGGTTATTGGGAGCACTACTAAATTCACAGCGAGGTTATTGGGCACACTTCTAAATGCAACTTTCCATAGTGTCTATTGGGTACATTTCTAAATGCAACTTTCCAGAGTGTCTGTTGGGCACACTTGTAAATGCAATTTTCACAGAGCGTCTACTGGGCACACTTCTAAATTCAATTTTCCAGAGAGGCAAACTTCTATATGCAACTTTCCAGAGTGTCTATTGGATACACTTCTAAAATCAACTTTCACAGGAGCCATTGGTAGCGCTTCTAAATGCAGCTTTCACAGGGGCTAATGGGTACACTTCTAAATCTCATAGCGAGGTTATTGGGCACACTTCTAAATGCAACTTTCCAGAGTGTCTATTGGGTACATTTCTAAATGCAACTTTCCAGAGCGTCTACTGGGCACACTTCTAAATGCAATTTTCACAGAGCGTCTACTGGGCACATTTCTAAATTCAATTTTCCAGAGAGGCTATTGGGCAAACTTCTATATGCAACTTTCCAGAGTGACTATTGGATACACTTCTAAAATCAACTTTCACAGGTGCCCTTGGTAGCACTTCTAAATGCAGCTTTCACAGCGTGGCTAATGGGCACACTTCTAAATGCAACTTTCACAGGGGATCTTGGGTACACTTCTAAATTCCATTTACCCGAGAGGCTATTGGGCACATTTCCAAACTTGACGGAGAGGCTGTAGGGGACACTTTGAGAACGCAACTTTCACATGCTAACATTCATAGTTCCATCTAGATGCGACGCAGGTTAATATTCATAATTCCATCTAAGAGTGGACATGCTAACATTCACAATTCCATCTAAGAGTGGACATGCTTACTTACACAATTCCATCTAAGAGTGGACATGCTAACTTACACAATTCCAACCAAGAGTGGACATGCTAACTTACACAATTCCAACCAAGAGTGGACATGCTAACTTACACAATTCCTTCTAAGAGTGGACATGCTAACATTATGGCAGTCTATGTTATTTGGAGGTAAGATAGAGTGGCATGGGCTTTCTGCAGTGGAGTGATTGCACTACTCTCCACCCATACCACACTCACAGTTTTGGTGGTGTCTGTTAGTTGCTGGCTTCATTGGCTTCCCCTGCTGACACCTGCAGACACATCTTGGAGCTGCCTCTGTTGGAGCCGCCCTTGGCTTTGGGGCCCTTAGCCGCTGGGGGCTGCTGGGCAGAGGGCTGCCCTGGGCGGGCCAGTGATAAAGGTCGAGGGGCCTATCAGAGGGGGGGTGGGACCATGAGGAGGTTTTAGAGGAGGGGAAGTGGGGACCGACTCACCTGCTCCTAGGATGGGAAATAGGAGCAGGTGCAGGAAGCGGGTCGGTACACCGACGCTGCCTCGGCCAAAACAACCAATCAGGGGCAGGGGGGCGGGATGGGAGGCGGGAGCGAGAGGAGAAGAACCAGGAAGCGGGCTGGGGAGCTCGGGGCATGCAGGGGACTGGGGGCATTTTTTTGGGAAAAAACTCATGGAAAGGGTCGTGCATGGATGGGAGGCGGGAGGGAGAGGGGAAGAACTAGGAAGCGGGGCTGGGGGCTTGGGGCACGCAGGGGCCTGGGGGCACTTTAGAGAAAAACGCATGGAAAGGGTCATGCATGGATGGGGCATTTTTGAAGAAAACGCATGCAAAGGGTCCCGCATGGATGGCAGGCGGGAGGGGAAGAAACCAGGAAATGGGGTTGGGGAACTTGGGGCACGCGGGGGCATTTTTTCTTTTGTTGTTGAAAAAACGCATGGAAAGGGTCGCGCAAGGGGGGACCGACTCACCTGCTCCTAGGATGGGAAATAGGAGCAGGTGCAGGAAGCGGGTCGGTACACCGACGCTGCCTCGGCCAAAACAACCAATCAGGGGTGGGGGGCGAGATGGGAGGCGGGAGCGAGAGGGGAAGAACCAGGAAGCGGGCTGGGGTGCTCGGGGCATGCAGGGGCCTGGGGGCATTTATCTGGGAAAAAACGCATGGAAAGGGTCGCGCATGGATGGGAGGCGGGAGGGAGAGGGGAAGAACCAGGAAGCGGGGCTGGGGGGCTCGGGGTGCGCAGGGGCCTGTGGGAACTTTGGAGAAAAGCGCATGGAAAGGGTCACGCATGGATGGGGCATTTTTGAAGAAAACGCATGCAAAGGGTCGCGCATGGATGGGAGGCGGGAGGGGAAGGGGAAGAAACCAGGAAATGGGGCTGGGGAGCTAGGGGCACGCGGGCCATTTTTTTTTTTTTTTTAAACGCATGGAAAGGGTCGTGCAAGGGGGGACCGGCTCACCTGCTCCTAGGATGGGAAATAGGAGCAGGTGCAGGAAGTGGGTCGGTACACCGACACTGCCTCGGCCAAAACAACCAATCAGGGGCGGGGGGGGATGGGAGGCGGGAGCGAGAGGGGAAGAACCAGGAAGTGGGCTGGGGAGCTTGGGGCACGCAGGGGCCTGGGGCATTTTTTTTGGGGAACAAATGCATGGAAAGGGTCGTGCATGGATGGGCCTGGGGGATTTTTTTTTTTTTTTGGGAACAAATGCATGGAAAGGGTAGCGCATGGATGGGAGGCGGGAGGGAGAGGGGAAGAACCAGGAAGCGGGGCTGGGGGGCTCGGGGCATGCAGGAGCCCTGGGGCATTTGGAGAAAACGCATGGAAAGGGTTGCGCATGGATGGGGCATTTTTGGAGAAAACGCATGCAAAGGGTCCCGCGTGGATGGGAGGCGGGAGGGGGAGGGGAAGAAACCAGGAAACGGGGCTGGGGAGCTCAGGGCATGCGGGGGCATTTTTTTGAAAAAAACGCATGGAAAAGGTCGCGCAAGGGGGGACCGACTCACCTGCTCCTAGGATGGGAAATAGGAGCAGGTGCAGGAAGCGGGTCGGTACACCGACGCTGCCTTGGCCAAAACAACCAATCAGGGGCGGGGTCGGGATGGGAGGCGGGAGCGAGAGGGGAAGAACCAGGAAGCGGGTTGGGGAGCACGGGGCACGCAGGGGCCTGGGGCATTTTTTTGGGGAACAAATGCATGGAAAGGGTCGTGCATGGATGGGCCTGGGGGATTTTTTTTTTTTTTGGGAACAAATGCATGGAAAGGGTAGCGCATGGATGGGAGGCGGGAGGGAGAGGGGAAGAACCAGGAGGCGGGGCTGGGGGGCTCGGGGCACGCAGGAGCCCTGGGGCATTTGGAGAAAACGCATGGAAAGGGTTGCGCATGGATGGGGCATTTTTGGAGAAAACGCATGCAAAGGGTCCCGCGTGGATGGGAGGCGGGAGGGGGAGGGGAAGAAACCAGGAAACGGGGCTGGGGAGCTCAGGGCATGCGGGGGCCTTTTTTTGAAAAAAACGCATGGAAAAGGTCGCGCAAGGGGGTACCGACTCACCTGCTCCTAGGATGGGAAATAGGAGCAGGTGCAGGAAGCGGGTCGGTACACCGACGCTGCCTTGGCCAAAACAACCAATCAGGGGCGGGGTCGGGATGGGAGGCGGGAGCGAGAGGGGAAGAACCAGGAAGCGGGTTGGGGAGCACGGGGCACGCAGGGGACTGGGGGCATTTTTTTGGGAAAAAACGCATGGAAAGGGTCGCGCATGGATGGGAGGCGGGAGGGAGAGGGGAAGAACCAGGAAGCGGGGCTGGGGGGCTCGGGGCACGCAGGGCCCTGGGGGCATTTTGGAGAAAAACGCATGGAAAGGGTCACGCATGGATGGGGCATTTTTGAAGAAAACGCATGCAAAGGGTCCCGCATGGATGGGAGGCGGGAGGGGGAAGAAACCAGGAAATGGGGCTGGGGAGCTTGGGGCAAACGGGGGCATTTTTTTTTTTGTTTGAAAAAACGCATGGAAAGGGTCACGCAAGGGGGGACCGACTCACCTGCTCCTAGGATGGGAAATAGGAGCAGGTGCAGGAAGCGGGTCGGTACACCGACGCTGCCTCGGCCAAAACAACCAATCATGGGCGGGGGGCAGGATGGGAGGTGGGAGCAAGAGGGGAAGAACCAGGAAGCGGGCTGGGGAGCTTGGGTCACGCAGGGGCCTGGGGGCATTTTTTTTTGGGAACAAATGCATGGAAAGGCTCGCGCATGGATGGGCCTGGGGGCATTTTTTTTTTTGGGGAACAAATGCATGGAAAGGGTCGTGCATGGATGGGAGGTGGGAGGGAGAGGGGAAGAACCAGGAAGAGGGGCTGGGGGGCTCGGGGCGCGCAGGAGCCTGGGGGCATTTGGAGAAAACGCATGGAAAGGGTTGCACATGGATGGGGCATTTTTTTTTAAAACGCATGGAAAGGGTCGCGCAAGGGGGGACCGACTCACCTGCTCCTAGGATGGGAAATAGGAGCAGGTGCAGGAAGCGGGTCGGTACACCGAGGCTGCCTCGGCCAAAACAACCAATCAGGGGCGGGGGGCGGGATGGGAGGCGGGAGCGAGAGGGGAAGAACCAGGATGCGGGCTGGGGAGCTTGGGGCACACAGGAGCCTGGGGGCATTTTTTTGGGGGAACAAATGCATGGAAAGGGTCGCGCATGGATGGGCCTGGGGCATTTTTTTTTTTTTTTGGGGAACAAATGCATGGAAAGGGTCGCGCATGGATGGGAGGCGGGAGGGAGAGGGGAAGAACCAGGAAGCGGGGCTGGGGGGCTCGGGGCACGCAGGAGCCCTGGGGCATTTGGAGAAAACGCATGGAAAGGGTTGCGCATGGATGGGGCATTTTTGGAGAAAACGCATGCAAAGGGTCCCGCGTGGATGGGAGGCGGGAGGGGGAGGGGAAGAAACCAGAACACGGGGCTGGGGAGCTCAGGGCATGCGGGGGCATTTTTTTGAAAAAAACGCATGGAAAAGGTCGCGCAAGGGGGGACCGACTCACCTGCTCCTAGGATGGGAAATAGGAGCAGGTGCAGGAAGCGGGTCGGTACACCGACGCTGCCTTGGCCAAAACAACCAATCAGGGGTGGGGGGCGGGATGGGAGGCGGGAGCAAGAGGGGAAGAACCAGGAAGCGGGCTGGGGAGCTTGGGTCACGCAGGGGCCTGGGGGCATTTTTTTTTGGGAACAAATGCATGGAAAGGGTCGCGCATGGATGGGCCTGGGGGCATTTTTTTTTTTGGGGAACAAATGCATGGAAAGGGTCGTGCATGGATGGGAGGTGGGAGGGAGAGGGGAAGAACCAGGAAGAGGGGCTGGGGGGCTCGGGGCACGCAGGAGCCTGGGGGCATTTGGAGAAAACGCATGGAAAGGGTTGCACATGGATGGGGCATTTTTTTTTAAAACGCATGGAAAGGGTCGCGCAAGGGGGGACCGACTCACCTGCTCCTAGGATGGGAAATAGGAGCAGGTGCAGGAAGCGGGTCGGTACACCGAGGCTGCCTCGGCCAAAACAACCAATCAGGGGCGGGGGGCGGGATGGGAGGCGGGAGCGAGAGGGGAAGAACCAGGATGCGGGCTGGGGAGCTTGGGGCACACAGGAGCCTGGGGGCATTTTTTTGGGGGAACAAATGCATGGAAAGGGTCGCGCATGGATGGGCCTGGGGCATTTTTTTGGGGGAACAAATGCATGGAAAGGGTCGCGCATGGATGGGAGGCGGGAGGGAGAGGGGAAGAACCAGGAAGCGGGGCTGGGGGGGCTCGGGGCACGCAGGAGCCCTGGGGCATTTGGAGAAAACGCATGGAAAGGGTTGCGCATGGATGGGGCATTTTTGGAGAAAACGCATGCAAAGGGTCCCGCGTGGATGGGAGGCGGGAGGGGGAGGGGAAGAAACCAGGAAACGGGGCTGGGGAGCTCAGGGCATGCGGGGGCATTTTTTTGAAAAAAACGCATGGAAAAGGTCGCGCAAGGGGGGACCGACTCACCTGCTCCTAGGATGGGAAATAGGAGCAGGTGCAGGAAGCGGGTCGGTACACCGACGCTGCCTTGGCCAAAACAACCAATCAGGGGTGGGGGGCGGGATGGGAGGCGGGAGCGAGAGGGGAAAAACCAGGAAGCGGGTTGGGGAGCTTGGGGCATGCAGGGGCCTGGGGGCATTTATTTGGGAAAAAACGCATGGAAAGGGTCGCGCATGGATGGGAGGCGGGAGGGAGAGGGGAAGAACCAGGAAGCGGGGCTGGGGGGCTCGGGGCACGCAGAGGCCTGCGGGCATTTTGGAGAAAAACGCATGGAAAGGGTCACGCATGGATGGGGCATTTTTGAAGAAAACGCATGCAAAGGGTCCCGCATGGATGGGAGGCGGGAGGGGAAGAAGCCGGGAAGCGTGGCTGGGGGGCTCGGGGCACGCAGGGGCCTGGGGGCATTTTGGAGAAAAACGCATGGAAAGGGTCGGCCAAAACAACCAATCAGGGGCGGGGGGCAGAATGGGAGGCGGGAGCGAGAGGGGAAGAACCAGGAAGCGGGCTGGGGAGCTTGGGGCACGCAGGGGCCTGGGGGCATTTTTTTTGGGGAACAAATGCATGGAAAGGGTCGTGCATGGATGGGCCTGGGGCATTTTTTTTTTTAGGGAACAAATGCATGGAAAGGGTCGCGCATGGATGGGAGGCGGGAGGGAGAGGGGAAGAACCAGGAAGTGGGGCTGGGGGGCTCGGGGCACGCAGGAGCCTGGGGGCATTTGGAGAAAACGCATGGAAAGGGTCGCGCATGGATGGGGCATTTTTGGAGAAAACGCATGCAAAGGGTCCCGCGTGGATGGGAGGTGGGAGGGGGAGGGGAAGAAACCAGGAAACGGGTCTGGGGAGCTCAGGGCACGCGTGGGCATTTTTTTGAAAAAACGCATGGAAAGGATCGCGCAAGGGGGGACCGACTCACCTGCTCCTAGGATGGGAAATGATGTGGTCTGGATGCCCGGGGGTATGCATCATGACAGCACTCCCCCTCAAGGCCCCTCCTAAAGTCGTTCTTCCCCTTGGTCCTGGTTTGTCTGGGAAGTCCCGATGGAATCTCTTCACTAATCGTGATGCATGAAAGTGGTCACTAGGCTCCCATGACCTTTCCTGTGGCCCGTAACCTTTCCAATCGATTAAGTAAAAAAGTTTTGATTTAACCACCTTGGAGTCCAGGATGTTTTTTCACCTCGAATTCAGGTTCTCCATCTATCAAGATAGGATCTGGTGGTTTGGTTAATCTAGTTCCTGGTTGAACTGGTTTTAAAAGTGAAACATGAAAGACAGGATGAATTTGCATATTGGAGGGTAATTCCAGTTTGACGGCCACCGGGTTGATAATGGCCTTGATGGTGTAAGGTCCCAAATATCTAGGATTAAAAGTCTGAGTTCCTTACGGAGGTGTGTGTTTTGTAGCTAGCCAAACGTGATCTCCAATTTGGTTCTGTGGAGTTTCACTTATATGTAGATCAGCATTTTTCTTGTATTTCTCTTTTGCTTGCTTCAAATGTTCTGTTGCTTCCTTGAAGGCTTGTGTAATAGTAGAATGTAAATGAATAACTGCGGGCATTTCTAAGTGCTGAGGCGAATCGAGTTCAGAGGTTCAAGGGTGGTGTCCATATATGGTATAAAAGGGGCTTTGTCCGGTTCCTGAATGTACAGAGTTATTGTATGCATATTCGGAATCACATGACTGGACATTGCTTTTGGGTGTGTGTGAATGTATTGCTTTACATTGGTCTATCACAGACTGGTGCACAGCACGTCCCTCATGTGCATCACCACCTGGCTGATGTGCAATCCCTTCTCCTTCATCATCTTCATCCTCACCCAGTGGTTGCTGGTCAATGTCAGGCAGCAGAGGTAGGTTCCGTCGGATGCACATGTTTTGCAGCATAGCACATACCATGATGATCTTGCCCACCTTCTCAATTCCATCTGTGCTCAGCCTGTACATTGTTCATATGCAGGATATTTCTGATGGCAGCCATTGACTACACATATGTTCAAATACCTGGCCTGTTCACAGCTTGCCAAACCAAGGTGGTGGGCATGTGTGACATACAGGATTGAGGGGACTTGACATCAGACTCACCTCTCACCCAGATGGAGTGAGAAGGGCCCTGATGTACTCACATGTGAGGGATGTGTGGCAGGTGATGTGACCAAATTCATATAGGCCAGTATTTGATGATATAGGCTGATATACACCATGTAACATGTTGTTTGGAGTATCATGCTTGCAGTAATTTCATGACTCCATGCACATGTCCCTACACGTCTGCACACATGTAATCATGCCACGATGTGTTTGGTGGTATGGTCCACAAGTGTAGGGATGTGTTCTTTTGATGATGCAGGGTGTCCACTTGTATGCTGGTACTTATGTGCAGTGGATGTTTACCACTCCAATTGCACTCATATAGGTCATGTTGACTACTTGATGAGTTGGATTTCCAGCAGTCTTGTCAAAAGTAGTTTATTGCGTTCGCATTCACCATGGTGGTATGCGTTGTTCCTGTAGTGGAGGGCCAGTGACAGTGGATTCCCAGAGCGGGATTTTATTGTACGCACTCCTGCATGCATGATCTGTGAGGTGCTTTGATGCGGTCTTGTATATTAAGCTTTGTGACTGCATATTGATGCACTGTGGTGCTCTGGGTACGGTCTGATGATGTGCAGTGGACATGATGAGGGTAGTGCGCTGCTTGAGAGTGTGACATTTTGACATTGGTGTGCGGCCAGAGTATGTCGGCATGCATTGTCAGTGTCATGTTCAGGTTGGGGTGATTAGGGGCGCAGTGATTTCTAGCATGGACAGTGTCTAGTCACCACCACATTCACACCCATGGGCCAGAGGACGGACAGGTAGCATATGCATGTTCCCCCCCCAAACACACCCAGGTAGCATATGCATGTTTCCCCCCCCCCAAACACACCCAGGTAGCATATGCATGTCTCATCCCCACCCAAACACTACCATGGACCTGTGAGCAGACTTACCCAGCAACTAGGCACGTCATGCAGCATGTCACTCCATGTAGCGGGGTAGTGTGGAGTTCCGCAGCACCATTGCATCGTGCATTGATCAGGGGAATCAGGCACAGCAATGTGTGATCATCTTGCTGGCGTCACATACCATCTGCACATTGATGGAGTGGTGTAGCTTGCGATTGTGGTACACCACCTCCATGGCATGCAGGACCACCAAATCCACGTAGGTGCAGTCGAGGGCACCAATGCAATGTGGAATGCCTGCCAGTGCATGTAATCCTATTTTAGTGTCACTCACCTCCTGGCCAGTCCGTGGTAGGGATATGTAGTTCCCTGCATGCTTCAGGAGGGTATCCAGCACTTGGTTCAGCATGCGTGAGAAACATGGTTGTAATATGTCATGCAGCTGCACACCTGTGTGCTGGTAGGTGCCTGTGGCCAGGATGTGGAGCACAGACACTACCTTCAGTAGAGGGGGGATGGCGGTACAGATATCAATCAGGCTGACTATGTTATGTGTATTAGATCCACAATGGCGGTGATGGTGTCCCTGTCCAGGCAGTACAGGGTGTGGATCTCTGCAGGAGTCAAGTTCAATGGAGTGGCCCTTATGCGAGGGATTGGTGGCTGCCTGTGTGGTACCACTTCTTGCACTGGTGGTACTTGCTGGGCCAGTCTCACCCTCCTTATCCTCCTGCGTCTCCTCTGTAGTACCTGATGTAGTGCCTGCTCATGGAGTAGCAGTGCAGCTATGTCCGCCAGCTCCAAACTCGCAACAGCAAGTGGGATCATTCTGGTCTAGGAAGGGGAGTGGGGTGTGGGTGTGCTCCTTTTGTGCTGGGCCAGACTCCATTGCCTCCACATGTGCTGATTGTGTGCACCTGTGGCAGTTGGGGACACAGCAGATTGCTATTAACAGGCGATCCGCGATGCCAGGACTACCGGCATGGTGATATCCCTTATTACCACCATCTGGATGCTGGTAAGTGCATGTCCGTGTGACTCATAATGTCCTCCTCTTTGCAGCATGCCGATATTGCTTCCACGAAGGGCACGTGGCCGCGCCCAAGCCGGTACGGAGGTGCACGGTATTAACGCCTCCATGGGGTTGCCTGTAATACTGGTATGTAGACTCGTAATGGGCCAGTACGGTGAACGATGGCGGTATTAACATTCCGGACTCATTTTCATCATACCGCAAGACTCGTAAGGAGGCCCATAGTCTCAAATGGCAACCTTTGGAATTTGGCAAGAATGGGCGAGACATTCTCGAACGTTCTTGCACAATCCAAAAAAGGGCTGAATGAAAAGACAATTTAAGGGGGTGCAAGTCACAGTTGGGGGCTCTCAGAAGAACTGCATTGCTGTCTTAATATATGACAATACTAACACCTAAACCACTGATCAAAACAGGTTTACCAGCAGGAAGAGAAATCTAGTATTATGTAGATTTAGACTTTGTAGCCATGTGTTCCTTTATCAAGAAACAACTGTCCAGAAATAAAGTTAAAGCCTGGGCAGCAAGCACCAGATAATGCAATTATTGACAAGAAGGAGGAGCAAATAGAGTATTCTGCTGCACTTCTACATAAAACCACTTCCTGCAATCATTCGCTCGCACGATCTTACCTGCTACAACTATGCAGACGACACCCAGATCATCGTCAAAATCCCCAAATCTGAAGGCTCTGGTAGTCTGGACCTGTCGTCATGCCTCTATAATATTGACCACTGGATGACGACCAACCACCTCATCCTCAGCCCGGGAAACACCGAAATCATAGTTTGCGGGAAAACAGCACTCCTCCCCCAACCAATCCTGTGACCACTGGGACTAACACTGGCAATCTCTAATGTGGTTAAGAATCTTGGATGCACGTTGGACTCAGACTTATCTCTCACCCAACACAGCACCATCGAATTCAAAACCAGCTTCTACCATGTACGGATTCTCAGACGCATTTTCCCTTACTTCACCTATCCCCACCACTTTTCAGCTATGAACTCCATCATCCTGTTTGCCAAGACTACGCAAACTGCCTCTGCATAGGAGCCCCGGCATCTCATTTAAGTAAACTCCAAAGAATTCAAAACGCGGCTGCACGCTTGCTCATTAACCTGCCTGCCAAAGAACACATCAGCCCTATCCTAAGAATGCTCCACTGGCTCCCAATTTCTACACGCACCACATTTAAAGCCATGTGAATTACCCACTGCGCAGTACACAACACCAGCCCGAAATTCCTCAGAGACAGAATTGTTCCCTACCAACCCTCTAGGAACCTCAGATCTCGTATAGCATTTCGCCTAGTGATCCCACCCCACAACTCGGCTAGGCTGGGCGGTTCCTTCTTCTCTGTCCAAGTGCCAATCATCTGGAACTTCCTACCACTACACATTTGGAACAGTGAAAACCACCAGAAATTCCGGAAGGCCCTTAAATCCTAGCTTTTCCCAGTATCCCCCTGCACCATCTAGAACACAGTGGCCGGCAGCTTTCGCAGAGGCTCACCTGACACACTATCACCCCAGGCACAACATTCCCACCCGACAAGTGTACCAGGTAAGCCAGCAGCCTTTGCTGTGGCACACCTGCAATAATCTTGCCTGTGCTTCCCGCTCCTCAGACCCTTGCACAAGAAAGAATGCTACTAATGAGACAAATAGTACAGGCTAGCCTGCACCCCTCGCTAAGGCACCCGCAATAAACACACCCACGCTCAGTGCATCCTCTGACCCTTTTCACTGGAGAGCCTGTGAACGACGAGACCATGCCGTCCACTCGGAACGTGGATCGCACCAGCTGAACAGTCTATGAAGACCATGTTACGTACAACCCCTGAAGACCCACGGTACGTATACCTACACCACACATGTGGACAAAGGCTGCAAGCATGGCCAAGTGCCCCTGCACCATATTATGAAGCTACTTCTATGCTTTCCGGTCTAGCAGCACATATAACTGTACACACTGAAACACAAGACGTACCTCAACACCCCTGCCACTAGCATACAGTGACTACCAATGAAAAGAAGTTTGGTACAGCTGGCCACACATTGAATCTGACAACAATAGCACTCTATCACAACCTCCAATAGCGCCCTCCCTTGTGCCTGAAACTTTTCTGGCTGCTTAGTTGAGCCCAGCCAGCCACCCAAGTCCTAGACCAGCAAAAATGCACACACACATCCTAACCTAAACCTCTAGAACTTTCCAACACATTGATTACGTTCACCAAGGGTGTTCCAATCCGGAAAAAACCCATTGAGGCCAGACAAATGGGGAAAGAGCGCTATATAAATAACCAAATACAATACAATACATTTTAATCTAGAAGCCATTATCCACGATGGATGTCTAATGGTATTTCTGGAAATTGCTCCTATGAGAGTAACGTATATTGTTGACATGTTAATGTTAAAGGATATTTATACCGCACACTCTCACCACCGTAGTTGTGCCCTGGTTCTCTGGCGGCTCTGGAAGGCAAGAGGTAGGTTAAGTTAGTAAGACAGAGTGGGAGAAAGAGCAAGCGAGATGTGATGTGCTGTTGGCAGCTTCAGTTCAGTTTACACCATTTGCTGAGCTGAGGTGTATTTTTCATCTGGTAGTCTTCATGTGCTGTTGTGTGAGGCTTTGTGTGTTATGTTTTGTAGTTGCGGTGAAGTGTGTGTGGTTTGTTGTGATTTAGAGGTATGTTTGTGTTTAGTTCAGGGTTTGAGAGGTGTATGCAGACGGATGAGTTTTTTTATTAGTCAGGTTGGTTATAGACATTACTATCTAGACGGGATGCCTAATGATATCTACAATTCCGTCCAGATGTGACGCAAGCTAATATTCACATTCCTGTCTAGATGTGGCAACGTTTAATATTCACATTTCTGTCTAAATGTGAAGTCAGCTAATAATCACAATTCCATCTAGATTAGATGCAAGCTAACATTCACATTTCTGTCTAGATGAGACGCAAGCTAATAATCACAATTCTGTGTAGATGTGACCCAAGCTAACATTCACATTTCTGTCGAGATGTGACGCAAGCCAATAATCACAATTCTGTAACTTATTCATGATACATTTCTGGTACAAAATGTGTGATGGCAGAGAAATGTAAGGTTTTGCTCATGGCATAGTCTATGCTGAGTAAAGAACTATAGCAAGTGTTCATTTGATTTAAAGAGAAGCAATCGAAGGTAGCAGGGGTTCAGTTAAATAGTCAATTTAAATAGAAAAAGAGCATTATGTTTTAAAACCATAAAGAGGAGTCTGTAGTCATTAGAACCAAAATATCAATCAAAGCACAACGCTGGGAAATGCATTTGAGTAGTAAATATTGTTACTAGGACCTTGTCAGCCTTAATACAAAAAGACCCCACAAAATGGCCCATATACATAAACTGATTCCTAATGTAGTGCAATTTGGCACATTATGCATTGGAGAAACAATTGCACTGGCATGCATTTGCATTGCTGTGATGCACTTTTGGACTGAGTCCGTTTTTACCCTGCTAAAAGGACAGATGCAAAATTCCACTACATGGTGCAAAGTACATGTGTAATAAGTCAAGACGATATCCTTGTTTAACCAGAAAGAACTTCCATTTGATACGCTCTCAACCTTTCAGAGAACAACCTGAGGATTGTTCGAATTCCTGCAATACTGACTCTCCATTGACTTCCACACGATCCCTCACTGAGAACCTGGCAATTCGAAATGGGCTCAAGGTGTACCAGGATTGCCAGTCTCGTACATCTCCATTTCCCGCCCAGGATTGCCAGTCTGGTACATCTCCATTTCCCGCAATTGAAGAAAAGCTCTATTTCTTTTCAGCCTTTTTAAGCAGTCACTTCCCAAGCATTAAATACCCTTATCCCTTCTACATTTCTCTTTCCTTGCCCTTCTCGAATTTACAGGCAGCCTCTTAAAACGTATCTGTTCCAGGCATGCATATCCTTAAACCCACTTAATTTTGCTTCTGCTTTGTTCTATGTATAATGTATTTATTAAAGCACATTAAGTTCGGTTGTATGCTGTTTTTAATTGGCTTTGGGCCTCATTACGACCCAGGCGGAGGACCATGGTGTTATTAGCACCATGGTCCATGCCGGTGTCCGCCATGGCGGAATGGGGAATTACCACCCCATTCCGAGGTTGGTGGGGCGGTAATTCCCCATGCCGCCATGGCCCTTCCCCATTCCCATTCCCATTTTTGCCCCATAGGGCTCAAAGGGAATGGGGAAGGCGCTAATAACGGTACCGCAAATTGCGGTACCGTTATTAGTACCAATGTCCCTTTGCGGGTCCCTACTTTAACGGCTGGAAAAACCAGCCGTTAAGGTCGGGTCCCGCAAAGGGACCTCGTAATCAGGCGTTAAGGGTTTAACGGGGCAGACACCTTTTACGGCGCCTTTAAACCCTTAACGCCAGGGTCGTAATGAGGCCCTTTGTATTTGTTGTTTGCACATTGCCCTGTAATGACATTTGTCGGTACGACATCCATTCCTTGGCATGCTTTTTTTAATGGGTGTTTTGCTTATTCTCAAAAAGATAAGGGCCTGTCGGGAAGGGTATGTAAGGGGCGGAGGGGTCGGGAATAGTGTTAGATTAATATGGGGGAGGGAGGGCGTTCGGGTGGAACTGCCCAAACAAAACAAAAATAATTTTCGATGGTTGTGTTTAAGAAAAATAATTTAATCAAAAAACCCATTGAAAAAATGCATGTTGATAAATGTACATAGAACCCATTTGTCTATGTGTTATATTTGCATTTCTTCTGATGGAATCCCTTATGGAGAAATATCTCTGCTCTAATATGACAAACCATGCAAAACTCACGCCACAATCTAGGACATGAAACAGCTGTTTTTAATTTTAAAATGTGAATATTGTGTTCATTTAAAATAATAAACCAAGGAATTAAAGGCGGTCCCCTAACGTTCAGTGGTGGGGAGGTCACACACAATATATCACAGAAATACACGTTGCTTACCGACGGAAAAGAAAGACAACCTGTCTCGCTCATGTTTTCATTCCACCTCACATAGACATGTATACATAAATACATTGAAATAACTATTTGCGGTGACAGAATAAGATATTCCACCATTTAGACACAAAAAATGACATTGATTGTTTTATTCAAAAAGCTAAACCTCTTTTCAGAATAAAGTTTGGAAGTAAACAGTTCCCTTAGCTTTCTCTGAAAGCATTGACACGTGATGGCATCAGACAAAATGGGATCAAATTGGTTACAATTATTTTAAAAGCTTATGTTTGGAAATTCTATTTCTGTTTGGAATGCTGGGAAAGTAGTGCCTAACTCTCTCACTAATCACTAGGAATCATGTTCACCATCGCAACACCTTGAGCCCACCTAGATTTGAATTACTTGAACGACTATGGCAGACACCAAGCAAAAGGCTTGTGATTCCACATTTCCCGTTGAGATTTCTAAAGCTTCCAGAGCTCCCAATTTGCAAAAGATAACCTTAGTAAAATATTGCTACTGAGGGTTTAAATGTCTTATTCTAAATAACAAAGCACTTGCCTTGTCCTATATTTCCATTTTCAGTGACATAGTTTGTAGAGAGTTCCACCAAAATACATGTAATGGATATCATGGATTTTATGAATTCTTGGGAAATTTTTCAGAATAGCCTGGGGAAAATGTACTCATTTTTGGTTTCTCTCACAAAGGCCTGTGTGCCCCGCGGCGCGGGGGGAGGAAGGATGGAGACCTTTGGAGGGCATTGCGACAAAAGCTTGGCTCAGAAGATGTCTTTCAATAGATCGCAGCGAGGTAGCTACTCTGCTACTTACGAAACCCTGACCCCCAGAATCAGCTTGCCTACGAATGATTTAGCACCAGGTTCCCCACGAACATGCGGTGCACTACGGGCGAGAGTGGTGGCCCCCTTCTGTCCACACTCGAGTCCCGAGGCGAGCATCTCTACGCACCGGCCCAGAGGCCGGCCATCCTAGGCCAACCAAGGCCCCAAAGCGCTGCGGTATCGTCACGGTTTAGGGGGGATTCTGACTTAGAGGCATTCAGTCATAATTCCACAGATGGTAGCTTCGCCCCATTGGCTCCTCAGCCAAGCACATACACCAAATGTCTGAACCTGCGGTTCCTCTCGTACTGAGCAAGATAACTATTGCAACAACACATCATCAGTAGAGTAAAACTAGCCTGTCTCACGACGGTCTAAACCCAGCTCACGTTCACTATTAGTGGGTGAACAATCCAACGCTTGGTGAATTCTGCTTCACAATGATAGGAAGAGCCGACATCGAAGGATCAAAAAGCGACGTCGATATGAACGCTTGGCTGCCACAAATCAGTTTTCCCTGTGGTAACTTTTCTGACACCTCCTGCTTGAAACCCAAAAAGTCAGAAGGATCGCGAGGCCCCTGCTTTCACTATCTGTATTGATACTGAAAATCGAGATAAGCGAGCTTTTGCACTTCTGTTCCATGGGAGGTTTCTGTCCTGCTTGAGCTCGCCCTACGACACCTGCATTATCGTTTGACAGGTGTACCGCCCCTGTCAAACTCCCCACCTGCCACTGTCCCCGGATCGGGTCGTGCCCGGCAGGCACTAGGTGCTTGGAGCCAGAAGCGGGAGCCCCACGGGGCTCGCCCCCGCCTCACCAGCTAAGTAAAAAAACAATAGTAGTGTAAAAACAATTTCACCAGTGGCCCGAGGGCCTCCAACTTACCCTACACTTCTCATGTCTCTTCACAGTGCCAGCATGGTCTTCTTTATCTGTGGATTCTGCCAAGCCTGTTCCCTTGGCTGTGGTTTCACTAGATACTAGGTAGGGAAAGTGGTAATCTCGTTCATCCATTCATGCACACCACTAATTAGATGACCAGGCATTTGGCTACCTTAAGAGAGTCATAATTACTCCTGCCGTTTTCCCGTGCTTCATTGAATTTCTTCACTTTGACATTCAGAGTACTGGGCAGAAATCACATTGCGTCAACACCCACCGGGGGCCTTCGCGATGCTTTGTTTTGATTAACAGTCGGATTCCCATGGTCCACACCAGTTCTAAGTCAGCTGCTAGGGATCGACTGAGCAGAACGCCGACCCCGAACACCGGGAGCGGAATGGAGAAACCTGACCACCGCAGCTGGGAGATCCAAAGGAAGGGCCTGGCTCGTGTCCAGAGTCGGCGTTGCCCCCGGAGGGGAGATGCCTCGTCCAGCTGCGGCGCACGCCCAGCCCCGCTTCGTGCCCCAGTCCGACCGGCCCAGCCCTTAGAGCCAATCCTTATCCCAAAGTTACGGATCTGACTTGCCGACATTGTTCCAACATGCCAGAGGCTGTTCACTTTGGAGACCTGCTGTGGATATCGGTACTGCCCAGCACAAGATTTACACCATCTCCCCCGGATTTTCAAGGACCAGCGAGAGCTCACCAGACGCTGCCGGAACCATGACGCTTTCCAAGGCTCCGGCCCCTCTCTTGGGGTGAACCCATTCCAGGGTGCACTGACTTTCACAAAGAATAGAGAACTCTCCCTGGGGCTCCCAACGGCTTCTCTGGGATTGTTTGCGTTAGCGCACTGGATGCCGCGAGGGTGCCCGTCTCTGCCACTCGGGGTTCAGGGATCTGAACCTGACTCCCTTTCAATCGGCTGAGGGCAATGGAGGCCATTGCCCATCCCTTCCGAATGGCACCCACCCATCTCTTAGGACCGACTGACCCATGTTCAACTGCAGTTCAACTGCTGTTCACATGGAACCCCTCGCCACTTCAGCCTTCAAAATTCTCATTTGAATATTTGCTACTACCACCACCCTCACCCACCACCCTCGCCCCGGGCTTCCGTGTACACTGCAGCGGTCCCCCTACTCGTCGCGGCTTAGCCCCCGTGACTCTCAGCGCCGGCGATATTCGGGTATGGGTCCGATGCTCCAGCGCCATACATTTTCAGGGGTAATTGATTCGGCAGGTGAGTTGTTACACACTCCTTAGCGGATTCCGACTTCTATGGCCACCGTCCTACTGTCTATATCAACCAACACCTTTTCTGGGGTCTTATGAGCATCGGCATCAGGTGCCTTAACCCGACGTTCAGTTCATCCCACAGCGCCAGTTCTGCTTACCAAAAGGGGCCTACTGGGCATTCGCATTTGATGCTGGGCTTCTTACCCATTTAAAGTTTGAGAATAGGTTGAGATCGTTTCGGCCCCAAGACCTCTAATCATTCGCTTTACCAGCTAAAACTGGGGTTTTCGAGCGCCAGCTATCCTGACGGAAACTTCAGAGGGAACCAGCTACTAGATGGTTCAATTAGTCTTTCGCCCCTATACCCAGGTCGGATGACCGATTTGCACATCAGGATTGCTAGGGACCTCCACCAGAGTTTCCTCTGGTTTCACCCTGCCCAGGCATAGTTCACTATCTGTCAGGTCCTATTACACACGCTCATGCTCCAACTCCCAGACAGAGCGGGCGAGATGGACCGGTGGTGCGCCCGCCACTGCGCACCGGCCCTCACCTTCATTGTGCCATTGTGTGTGGAGAGGTGCACCCCCCTTCACATTACAAACTTCCCCGGCGGTTTAAGGTGCCCCTCAGCCCCCCTAAAGTGCAGCCTGCCATTTTCAATAGTTTTCTTTGTTTACCAAACTTCCCTTGGCACAGATGGGCATATTGGTGTGCCAATCTGCCCCCAGGGTGCCCAAACCTTACTGCCCCACCCAATGGAGGGCCTGTCCCACATTTTTTGGTGGCCCTGTCCCCCCAGCCCAAATGGAGGGGTGTACCTCACACATTCGTTCGTGGAAGGCCCAGGGAGGCCTACATGAGGTGCCCTCCCACCCATTTGGGGTTAGGGGGGAGAAGGCCACCATAAAATGTCAGACAGGCGCCCCCAATGGGTGGGGCAGTGGGTTTTGGGCACCATGGAGGCAGACTGGCACACTATTGTGCCCATATGTGCCAATGCAAGTTGGGTAAACTCAGGAAAAAAGTGGTAGACAACATTTTAGGGGGGCTGTGGGGCACCCCAAACCACCATGGAATTTTCCAATGGGAACGGGTGGTAGCAAACCTCCCCCCCAGCCACAATAAAATGGGGGCCATGTCATGCAGCCCTCCGTGGGTGCAGATATCTACTCCTAGGAAGGGACACCTGACCGTCCATTTGCGGGGATGGAGAGGTGCACCCCCTTACCATTACAAAATTCCCCTGCAGTTTAGGGTGCCCCTCAGCCCCCCTAAAGTGCAGCCTGCCATGTTCAATGTTTTTCTTTGTTTAACAAACTTGCCTTGGAGCAGATGGGCAAATTAGTGTGCCAATCTTCCCCCGGGGTGTACCTCACGCAGCCGTTCGTAGGAGGCCCAGGGAGGCATGCATGAGGTGCCCCCCACCCATTGGGGGTGGGAGGGAGAGGGACACCACAAAATGTTGGACAGGCCCCCCAATGGGTGGGGCAGTAGGTTTTGGGCATCCTGGGGGCAGAATGGCAGGGGCAGAATGACACACATTTGTGCTCATCTGTGCAGAGGGGAGGTGGGTAAACAAAGGAAAAAAGTGAAAATGGTAGACAGCATTTTAGGGGGGGCTGTGGGGCACCCCAAACCACTGGGGAATTTTCTAATGGGAAGGGGTGGTGGCCCCCTCCCCCCACCCACAATGGAACAATTGAGTGGGGGCCATGTCATGCAGCCCTCCCTGGGGGAAGATATCTGCTCCTAGGAAGGGACACCGGCCCCAGGGAGGAGAGCATGTCAGCCCCCCTTATCTGCTGCAAGGGATGTCTACATGAGATGCCCCGCCCCTCATTTTGGGGGGGGGTGGAGAGGTGCACCCGCCTTCCCATTAAAAAATTCCCCTGCAGTTTTGGGTGTCCCCCAGCCCCCCCACACACTCATGCAAGCTATGGCTCCAAATCACTGTGACATAAATGCAAGACCCTCTAATAGCATTAGCACATATGCAAAAGCGTTTTCGTCACGCTCTTGTTTCAAACATTAGCTTGGTTGTTCTTATCACAACCAACCCACAAGGTTAGCACCAACATTACTACCAAACGCAATATTGGAAAAATCAAATGAGCACTTAGCTTCGTTAGATGCTGCCGAGTTGCGTGCTAGGCGACTGCCACAGTTCTTGCCGTAACGCTACGGCGGCGAAACGAGTTCTTGCTGCTAATACAGTGGGCGCCGCTACAAAGGAACCAAAAACAAGTATGAGCTCAGCCCACGGACTGCGTTCCTTCACACAGCACGCACACACACTGGCAATCTGCCCTAAGTATCTGCAAGGGCCGTGTTGCTTCACACTGCACACGGAATTAGTTACACCAGATTTATAAGCCGGCCACTTGGCCTTGTCTGAATAGCAAATGTCACCGGGACTTCTCCCAGTCCGACGCACACGTTAGCGTTGAAAGTTGTGGAGACTTCTCCCACAACGTTGCATGCACTGGCAGTCTAGCAATAGTTAAACAGGTAGTTTTCTCTTGTCTATTCGCTTGCTCGTAACAGAGTATGAAGAGAAATGCACTTATTTTGCCAGAGGCGTGGGGCCTGCAGTATTCTCAGGCGGGGGGTGGCCTCGCGGGTTGCAGCCTGCAGGAGCCCTCAGCCGATGTGTCCGCTCCGGTCCATGTCCTTTAGCGCAAGCGGGGATCAGGGCGCGCACCGCGCGCATGCGCAGACCGTCGGGCGTTGTCCCGTGTAGTTCTTTTGCTCGCGAGCGCCCGAGTATGCAGGGATTTGTAGATCTTGCTGCCGGATAGCGTTTTCTGCTATCTTCAGCCTGTTTCCTGCAATATGGACATAACAGTGTCCTATAATACAATAGTTTACGCCTGCACTGGCCCTTACAGGACCCAAACCCCACACTGGTTACAGCTGTGGCAGTGGTGGCTCTGACAGAGTGCATGACAGCCCCAACCTTATCTGCCCCCATGGAGGGCTACATGGGATGGCCCGCCCCTCCATTTGAGGGGTGGAGAGGTGCACCCCCCTACACATTACAAAATTCCACGGCAGTTTAGGGTGCCCCTCAGCCCCCCTAAAGTGCAGCCTGCCATTTTAATTTTTTTTCTTTGTTTACCGAACTTGCCTTGACGCTGATGCGCATATTGGTGTGCCAATCTTCCCCCGCGGTGCCCAAACCTTATTGTCCCACCCACTGGGGGCCTGTCCCATATTCTTTGGTGGCCCTCTCCCCCACGCCAAATGGAGGGGGGTGTACCTCACGCAGCCGTTTGTAGGAGATCCAGGGAGGCCTGTATGAGGTGCCCCCCCACCGATTTGGGGTGAGGGGGGGAGACGGCCACGACAAAATGTCAGACAGCCCCTCCAATGGGTGGGGCAGTAGGTTTTGGGCACCCTGGGGGCAGAATGACACACTAGTGTGCCCATCTGTGCCAAGGCAAGTTGGGTAAAAAAAGGAAAAAAAGGTAGACTGCATTTTAGGGGGGGCTGTGGTGGTACCCCGAACCGCTGTGGAATTTTCTAATGGGAAAGGGTGGTGTCCCCCTCCCCCCACTCACAATGGAGTGGGGGACATGTCATGCAGCCCTCCCTGGGGGCAGATATCTGCTCCTAGGATGGGACACCTGACCCCAGGGAGTAGTGCATGACAGCCCCCCCTATCTGCCCCCAGGGATGGTTGCATGAGATGCCCTGATCCTCCATTTGGGGGGAGTGGAGAGGTGCACCCCCCTTAACATTACAAAATTCCTGAGCAGTTTAGGGTGCCCCTCGTCCAAACTTGCCTTGGCGCAGATGGGCACATTGGTGTGCCAATCTGCCCCCAGGGTGCCGAAACCCTACTGTCCCATCCATTGGGGGGCCTGTCTGACATTTTGGGGTGGGCCTCTACCTCACCCCAAATGGAGTGTGGGGGGGTTACCTCATGCAGCCCTCACTGGGGCACATTTCTGCCCCTAGGAAGGGGAAAATGTGTTTTACTGGGGGTGAGGTTCATTTGACCACCAGGGATGCCTTGCAAGTGGGGGCATGAGTGTAGATTTGTTTTTGCTTTGGTGACCAAAGTTAACAATTGTTTTTTTGTTTCATTTACAGTTTTTTCTACACGAGCAGCTGCAACGTTATGTGAGTACTGTTCTTTATTATTCTATGGTTAGGGCCCACTGTCAGTGGGGTGGGTGAGACTGAGGCTGGATTGTTGGTGGTATGGGCGGGAATGGGCCATCTGGACAGATATGTTGGTGGGCTGTGACACAATTGCAGGGGCAGGCCACAAACTGCCCCCCATGCCAGCAGGAAATTGGTGTTTCCTTGGGAGCGGATGTCTCCCCTGTGAGTTATTCGTCTGCAAGCCCAGACTGCACCTCTGGCTGTGTCAGACCTTCCCGCGTTCCTACAGGTGTCTCGACAAAAAGGGTATCTCACATGTGTGGGTGCACCTACCTGGGTGCAAAAGGAAAATGCTAACCCACTGGTAACCCCAAGCCTTTCGGAACAGCACATTTTGTTCATGTGGGCAACCTACAGATTTGGGCTTAGTGTGTCAAAGCCGGCAAGGAAAACAGGGAACCACATGCATTTCCCAAAAGAGGGAACCCGTGGAATTCCACAGAGGTCTGACTTGTGCAAATCACCCCAGAGTATATTACCCAGAACCCCTGGAAAAGTCCAAATTTGGGTCGATTTGCACAAGTCAGACCTCTGCGGATTCCCACAGGTGTCCTCTTTTCGGAAATGCATGGGGTTCCCTGTTGTCCTTGGTGGCTTGGATACCCTAGGGCCATATCTGTATGGTATGCGCTTGAACAGAATTCCACAAATTCTGCTGTCCGAAAACACTTGGGGTTAGCCGTGTTTTCGGCTTTCCCCTTGGCGCCCAGGTAGCTGCATCCACGCATGTGAGGTACCATTTTCGTCAGTACACCTGTGGGAACGTGGGAAGGTATGACATTTGTTGTGTTTGCATGATTTTCATAACATTTCGACCCATTTGCTGTTGCCCTTTGTGACACAACCCTTTCATTTCCCAAATGTGCCCTACATTTATTTGCTACTTTAGGCACCATACACTTTTGTAACCTGCACAAGTCACCTATCCTTGAAAACGTCTGTCTGTGCTCTTTCAAAAAATGTATGCATACCGTTCCTCACCACATTGGTTTTCCTGATTTACACATGCTAAGTACGTCTGTTCAGGCCATAAGCATAAAACTCCTGTGTACAATGGCTCAGTTTTTGGCTTGTGGCATTGCTTGTTCTGAGAAACACTACAAGAAATGTGTTATTTCCTAACTGCAACAGTCGGGGGAATATAGCAGAGCATTGTGTATCTCAAAATTCATAGAAGCCATTGCCGTACCAGGCCAACCATGTCCGCCACATACCTTTTTTTCTGTCATTTTCCTGCTTTTTCCCCAAACTATGGAATTTTCCCCTACCTAGTTGTTGCCTGACCTGCGCAAATCACCCCTTCCTAAACTTGGAATTTTGTGTACTTTTCAGAAATGTATGCCTTTCTGTCCTCAAATTCAGCTTTTTTACCCTTTTCCTCCATTCCGTCCACGCATGTCCAATTGGCAAAAATGAACAAAAATCGCCTACCTCTCACAAACGGTTGATAACCACATCAAAAAAATTTCTTTTTGTTTCCACTTAACCTGTTCTTGAAAGCCAGGAATTTGCACTTTTTGGTTATTTTCTCAAATTCCCTACAGCATCCTAGGATTCCAGGGTGGCGTTAGGACCGCCAACATGTGGGAAAAAAAGGGGCCAAATTTGGCCGAGATATCTCATGTAACAAAAAAGTTACAAGGCATTGAATGGCGACATACCGAAATCACCAAAAAAGGCCTTGGCACTGGGGGAGGGGGGCAGAACCCATGGCAGTTAAAGGGTTAAATGTGCTTTGGAGTGTTGCTTTATACACAACAAAGGTATGGAATGGAATCTTTACTATCACTAGGCCCAAAGAACAAGGCCAGGTGAACAGATGCACTGTTAAAAACCTTTTTGTTTTCCTTGGAGCGATGTCTGACCATTCCGTGGATTCCTGAGAAAAGATGAGTCTGTGTCAGGGGTATCTACCTGGAGGAGCCGCTATGCCCCACATGTTCACTACTGGTCTGGACCAACAAACCTTTTAGTAACTGGTCCTTGATCCAGGGCAGCCAATGTAAAGCAGATAGGGACAGAATAACAATACAGAGACAATATTCACCTCTCAAGCTCAGCTATGTGTACAAGGAGAAGACGCAAATAGCCCATAGTAAGTATGTGTGTGGTGTGACTCTTTCCTAAACTGTCCCCTTGCGTTTATCTCTGAGGTAAGCAACCCACCTGGATCTTCTCCCTTCCATCTGGAGAAATGGTAAGGCAACCAGGTAGTCTGTTCAGTTTATAATTTGATCAGTCCTTTGTTCTAGAACTAGTGTAGATTTAGCTAGAAAAAACAACGTTCTCTTCCTAAATTAGTGTAATCTAAAAGTGACTAAAATACTCTAAATACCTAAAATGTTTCTAACTCCTCTTAAATAGTAGTAGCGAATATGTATGACTGCATAATGTTGTAATGGTCAGCTATGTGTCAAGGCTAAGGAAGTGTCTCCTGTTTACAAATAGGAAGACAATAGTGGGACATGAAAGCAACAGAAAATACAGGAGTAACTGACAGCTTGCTCATAATGCAGGTTGGATATACAGTTAAGTCTGCATTCTGAGCAGTTTCATTGCCTGCTACACACGTCCAGGCTGAATATTTCTTTTCTGAGAGGAAAACTTGTCATTGCAGTTCAGTATATGATTGAGAAAGAACTTAAGTATCAGTGTTGTTGACTTTCTTTCCCCAGTTTACTTATCTACCAGCAAATACAATAAATGAATATCTCTCACCATCGGAGTGACACCCCCTAGAGGTCACTAGGTCACCGACTTCTAAGTGCATGTTCGGTCCAACCCATCCGAAGATGTAATGATTGCAGATGCCATTGATTTCGAAGCCCCTTTACCTTCTCCTGTCCTGCTATGTGTGCAGTACTTCAAAACCATTTCCCATAAGGTTTTAACAAATGCCTCGCTTTAAATAAGAGTGGCACCCCTTTTCTTGTGTTTTGCTGTGTGCATTTTAAATATCCATCTTTATACGTCTCAAGCACCATAGGCATAAGCAGCCAGCATATGTGCACACAAATGTTAACTTGAACTATCTGCCAAGCCTGAACTCTCCATATATTTTGGCTGCTTCGTCTCTGAGATATGCTAAGCTCTCATGTGTTCTATTGGATTAAACAGTCAATTCAGTTACCAGTACATCGGTAATAAGTGAGAGCCTGAATTATTCAGTCCAATTTTGTCTAAGAAATTCAATGTTATTTTTCACTGTTTTAATGCTTAAAGAAAACATTTTCTAGCACTGCAGCCACATTTCAATTGAAAGTCACAAAGATGTGGCAATCTACATTTTTAGCAGGAGAGATGGTGTGAATATGCAAATCCAATGCTCATAAGTGGGGTGCACGTACAAGGTAAAGAAGTAACGCGGTAACGCCAAAGGTAATGTGAAGGGTGATGTCATGACACACAACGCACGTATGCCACACCGATACTACACCCAGTGCGCCTCACGTTAGGGAGTAGGGTGCTGCGCAGGGAAGGACATAGAGGAAAATACAAAACTTATAAACGTATAATATTTTTTAGTTTGTTTAAATGTAACTTAGAAGCTGAGTACCAAGGGCCCAAGCTGCGAACACAATAGCAAAAGAGAATTAAATAGTGACATCCCCATAGAGGGTTCTACCCCTGGTGCAGGTGGGTTGACAGAACAGAATCCCTGCCAGAAGCACTCACCTGTGACATCACATACGTCTCATCATCCGATTCAGCACCTGAATAGAGGTCTGGGGAGGTGCACCCAGATGTACCCCTGGACAGAATGGTCTGCAGTAAGATTGGGTTTTCACCCACCACCACACCACATCCTCCATTGGTGCTCAGTCGTGGCTGAGATCCCTCCTGGGTCTGCACCATCTCCTCAACCTCAGCAGCATCAAGTGCGTCATCACCTGCAAAAACAAGAAATACAACAAATGCAAACAGGCATGAGCACCATAGCACACACATAGGCCTGACAAGACAGAGATCCTGTACATGATTTACACATGTCCCACATGACTATAACCCTGGCATGCATGCACTGTAAATGAGTTGGAAGGGGAGGCAAAAAGCAGACACTGAGGACACCAAGATGGAAAAGCAACACACTTGCTGCATGGTGGGTAGAACTGGCATCACACATTAGCCTGTGAGTGGCATGTCCAATACACATACATGACACATGCCAGCACACAGATGGCATGTAGCATAGCCATGGTACATTACACAACTACAGCGATATGTCAGTGAATGAGTACTGTCACCCATCCATGTGAGATGGACATGATCAGATGAAAAATGGTAAATAGTGTGGCAATAGATGCATGTGCCACACACTGAAACACATCCAGTGTACAATAATACAGTGATTGTAGGCAGATGTACACATCAATGGTTGGTCACTTTAACATGACAGCAAACAACTATCATGTTCCACATTCAAACAGGTCCCAAAAAGTAATGTGAGCAGGCCAAAACTTAATCAGCCTCAATGGTCTAATCATTCAAATAACAAGGCAACAAATGTGGGGTGTAATCAATGACAGAAGCATGTCACATAGGTGGCATTAGTGCTGAAAAATGCATAGCAAAAATGGGTGAATTGAAACAATCAGCCAGAATGAACACTGAAACAATCTGAACAATGTTGTTGCAAGATGACAGGTCAAGGGCAACTGCAGTAATGTGGTGCTAATTGGCTACTGTGGGCAGAAGGGATACTGTAATACCCAAATCCAAGGCACGTTAATGTATTGGAGGAAGCACATTGGTGACCCATACCACTCTGGAGTACACACCCTCACCTGGCACTCAATCAGAACAACCCGTCACCCAAACAACATACACATGGATTACACACACATGCATGGGCACTCACCGGACAATGCGTTGTAATCAGGTAGGTCTCCCACGCCTTGGATCTGTTCCTCTGTGATGAAGGTTCCAGCAACAGACTCATGTTCAGTGAGTTGGTTGTCCTCTGGTGGAGACCCACCGCCAGTCACCAGAGTAGAGGCATGATTTGAGGCCAGCTTGTTCTTTGCTCTGCGTTTCAGGTCATTCCACCGCTTGTAGCAATCATCAGCTGTGCGCCTCACAAATCCAAGGGCACTAATGTGGTCCACGATGGTCTGCCAGTGTGCCCTTCGTTGACCAGGTGTGGTCTTGCACCCTGCAGTCACCACCATTTTGCGGCTATGTTCCAACACATAGGCCACAAGTGCATCAAGTTCGGCGTCATTAAAGCTAGGCTTCCTCGACGTGCTGGAGTGTGTAGCCGTGTCTGGGGTCTCAGCCTGTAGTGCCAGAACACCCTTCTTCTTCTTTTTCAAAGGTGGTGCGGATCCTGAGTGGCTTACGCCGCTCTTGTCAATAGGGACAGAAGCACCGGTGGACTGTGTACTAGGAGTGTGCGAAGCACAATGACCATAGGTCTTGGTGCAGGCATTGGCTGCAGGTTGATGTTGGCAGTGGCAATGTCGGTCTGATGGACCTGGACCGACACTGTCCCGGCTGGTAGACTCAGAGCTGGGGTGGATAGAGCTGCAGCTGCCCCTGCAGCCTCCCCACCCTGCCTACTTGGGGCAGCAGATGACATTGCTGCCCAGATCCATGTGGCCTGGTAACAACAACTTGCACTGCCACACATGGCTTAGACTTGCTGACCTTGAAGTCAGCCTGGGAGTCTTCCTGTGCCAGTTCAGGTGCCACAATGGGCCGGTCCAACAAGGGCTGAGCTGGGATGGTGTCAGCTACGTTTCCCACAGCCATGGGGGGGTGGGTCATGGGTGTCCCTGATTGGTCCTCCACACATGGGGAATAGGGGCACCCTGCAAATCCTGGCCATGTCCCCTACCGCTCCCACCACGCCCACCTTTTGAAGGTCGGCCACCTTTGCCTCTCTTACCTCTTGGTCGCCTCCCAACCATGGCACTGATGTTGTTGTGCGTATGGGAGTAGCAGTAAACTATTGTCCTGGTCAATTGGGGGTGAAAGGGATAGGGTACTAGATGTACCCTAGTGCTCTAGCAAGGCTGTCTGTGACCCCTGGGGGAAGATGACGGTTCACGCAACGCACAGGCACCCCGAAAACAAAAATGAGCGTGCACGCAACCCCTCGTAGACCACGTGCATGGAAAAATGAACCCACACTTCGCTGTGTACCCAGAAACACAAAAATAAGCGTACGGGTAATACACGCAGCCTACAATGACCTCTGGAGGGGTACACGACACACTGGGCAAGCACAGTTGGTAATTACGTGCGCGACTCACCATATGCCTGGAAAAAGAGCGTGAGAAAGACGCACCTGTGCACGTTGGCAACACCCCCGCCAAAAGAAGAATTGTACGCTGTCTGAGGAAACAGGACAAAAGAAGAAGTGAACGTTGTTTGAGGAAACAGGGCCAACCAAATAATTGAACGCTGTCAGAGATAACAGGGAGTACGAACTTGAAACGCTGTGAAGTAATCGCGTGTGAACCGACAAGAAGTACACAATTCACCCACTTGCTCTCCACGAAAAGCATGTACAAGTAAATGGCATCCTACACGTACCATTTAAACCGGCCCACACGTACAACGTCTAGTACCCGTGTACGCGCTAAGGCCGTTTCCTCCAATTACATGAGTTGATACTCGGACGTGCAGTTTTTGCACGTGTACGATGAACATGCACCCGTGTTGAGGGAAACGTCCTTGCAAGGGCGTCACGTCACAGACGCGCCTACGCGCTAAAGGGCCTTTGGTCCAATGAATTCGCGTATGTGCGGTGTATTCACGTGCTGATTCACTATGCCCACGTCACGAGGGAAAAGCCCGCGCGCGTAACATCACAGATGCACGTAGGCCCTTTCCTTGGATTACACGCATTCACACGCGCTAAGGGCCCGGCCTCCAGCTGTAGAACGTTGGTAATTGGGAGTTGAGTATGGAAGCGAAAAGGTCTATGGACATTGGACCCCAGATGTCCTGGAGATGGAGGAAAACCTCTCTGTTGATCCTCCAGTCGCTGTAATCTTTCGAGTGACGGGAGTACCAGTCCGCTACTACATTTGAGAGACTGGGAAGGTATTCCGCTGTCACTGAAATTCGATGATCCAGACAGAAATGCCAGAAATCCTTGGCTAATTCTGCTAGGGGTCTCGACTTGGTGCCGCCCAGATAGTTGATGTATTTTACCGCTGAGATGTTGTCCATCTTGAGTAAGATACAGCAACTCGCTCTGTCTCTGGCAAAAGAGCATACTGCAAAGGAACCTGCAAGATGCTCTAGACAGTTGATATGCAGATCCAGTTCCTGGGGGGATCCAAGTCCCTCCCGTGGCTACGGAACCGCATCTTGCTCCCCAACCGGAGCGACTGGCATACGATTCGATGATAGTATCTGGAGCGGAGCCGAAGATGGCTCTGCCGTTCCAGGCTTCCATGTGAGTGAGCCACCAGTTGAGTTCTGTCCTCGCTTGAGGAGACAGTGTCAAGAGTTGAGAGTAAGGGATTCCAAGATGGCCGCCGGGGTGAGGAGTCGCAGCTAAACCGCGCTCCGCCCGGGCTGCCAAAAATAGCACGACCGAAGCCGTGACGGACCGTCTTTCGCCCCCCCCGACTACTAAGCTGCCACCCCCATATATCCCTCCCCCCCAGCGAGGAAGCAGGCGCTGCGGAGAAGCGTGCGCTGCCGAAAACCGAGGAGCGAGGCAGACCGCCCCCTCCCCCATCGGGGCCGAAGGAGTCTCTCCCGCGTCGCAGGGGCCATCCAGCGTGGCTTCGGGAGACCGGGAGGCACCGGCCAGTGAGAGAGCGGGATCGGGGACACAGCGGAACCCGAAGGACAGAACCGCCCCCACACCACCCCACACCGCCATGAGGTGAGGGGAGAGCGGTGTCCAGCGGAGCAACTGCAGCGCCGGGAGAAAGCAGCGCGAACAGGGCGGACCGCAGGAGAGGAGCAGCGGGGGCCGCCCTGCACAGAGCGCTCAAGGAGGAAGTAGCGTGAAAGGTGAGCCTGCCTGGGGGGGTCCAGAAATAAGGCGCCCGCCCGCACGTACATACCCCGGCGGGGGACTCAAAAAAAAAAAAGGAAAAAAAAAACTCTCCGGCACCAACAAGATTCCCCCTGGGACACAAGGAATCACCTCGCAAGTCCCCCCCCCCCACCCACGCAGGCTGGATCCAAGGCCCACAAGACAGAGGTGAGGAGAGGGGGGAAACTCAGAAAGGAGAAACACATTACTGCAGAACCCCCAACAGATAAGAACCTCTCGGAGGACAAGAAAGCGAGGAGGCCCCACCGGAGGGCTACAAGAGGGCGCAGGATCCCCATAGACTGTCTGACGGAGCGCCCTATCATGTCTAGAGCAAAAGGAAAGGGGAACCCCATCCAGCAGACTCCCCAAACAGCGAAACAAGGGGCCGATATTCTACAAATGTGGTCAACAGAGGGGACACCACAACCGAGAGGGAGAAACCAGGGAGACTCCACGGGGGAGGCAGAACCATTATCCCAGCAACAGCAACCACTGACCAGGGAGGACATGCAAACCTGGTTCATGGACCTGCAGGAAAAATTCATGTCTACAGTGCAGGAACAATTTACATCCATGAAGAACGAAATGAAAAAAGCGGTACAAGACATGAGAATTGATATAAATAATCTAGAAGAAAGAACAGATATAATGGAAAAAACGGTGCAAAGTCTGGAAGAAGACACAAGACAAACAAGCGAAACGCAAGAACACCTGGTGACACTCACTCACAACCTGGAACTACAATGTGAGGATTTAGAGAACCGCTCTAGACGCTCCAACATCCGAATCAAGAACATGGAGGAATCAGTGCTTGACAAAGATCTGAAGGAAGCGGTGAAGGAGGTGTTCAGAGACATTCTGGGAACACAAGACATTGAGGATGTCGGAGTCGACAGAATCCATAGGGTGGGACCGAAAAGAACGGGGGCCCCAGGGGAAATACCACGTGATGTCCTGGTGGCTCTATCTTCCTACCCGCAGAAAGAACAGATCCTCAGGAGAGCCAGGGAATTGGAGCATATTAAAATGAATGGGCAAGACATCCAATTGTATCAGGACTTGGCACTAATAACCCTCCAAAAAAGAAGAGCAATGGCCCCACTTGGGTTACTATTTACATGGGAAGGAAAACAGAAAAGAGTGACCACGCTGGAAGAAGGCCTCAGTACGATGGGACTACAAGATGAAGAGATGGAGCAGATGGAGCAGGGGGAGGCCACAAACAGGAGAGAACGAACGAGAAAACCTATGGGCTGGGAATCCAGCAAACAGAAGAAGGCAAATGCAGGGAGAGACATCCGGAGAAAGGTACCATGAGGAACATAAGAAAAACATATACCTGGGAGACAGACATGGAAACGCTGCCACTGACACCCTGTCGGGGGGGAGCATGGGAACGGAGCGGAACGGACAATTCACGGAGGGCGGTCCGGTCGAGACCCAACGGTCTGCAACTCGGTAAATACAAATGGTTCAATGGGGTTTAGGAATCCCCAAAACATACCCCCCGAGGGTATGGAGGGCAGGGAGCGAAGGGCGCAACGCCCTAGCGTCAATAGGAACCCTCGCCCTACTCGGGGGACAGTTTGGTTGGTTTAAAGTTCAAAGTTGGGGGGGAAGGGAAGTTCAAGGGAGGGGACGGGATCGGAAGAATCAAAGAGTTGAATCAAGAACAGAAGGGGACCGGATGCAACGGCATACAAACAAAATAGAATGGGGATGATACGCCTTCTGACCTACAATATTAGGGGCATGAATCACCCAACAAAAAGAGCGAAACTGGAGAAACAGTTCAAAAGGGGGAAGGCGGATATACTACTCCTCCAAGAAACCCATATTAAAACTAAAGATAAGCAAAAAATGCGGATAAAAGGATACAAAATATGGGCACAGGCAACGACAACAGTGAAAAAAGCAGGAGTCCTGATAGCGATAAAAGCAGGAAAGGACATAAAACCACTAGACACTATAACAGATAAGGAAGGGAGATATGCCTTTGCCAATGTAGAAATCGAAGGATATTGCATAACACTCGCCTCAATATATGCACCCAATCAGGGACAGGATGGCTTTCTCATAAACGCATTATCGAAACTGGAAGACTTCGCCAGAGGGAAAGTGATATTGGGGGGGGATTTTAATTTGGCGTGGAACCCGAAGCTAGATAGGAGCACAGGGAACACACATGGACAGGGGGCGCCATCAAAACGTCTGAAACAGCAAATGGAACAAATGGCTCTGAATGATGTTTGGAGGGAACTGAAGGGTGAACAGAGGGGGTACACATATTTCTCACATGTTCACAACTTTATGTCCAGGATCGACTGGTGTCAGTGGGACTACTGGGAAAGATACAAGGGCTAGATAAGGGCACAATAGCACTCTCGGACCATGCCCCTCTATGGTTGGACGTGACTCTCCCAGGGAGGAAGAGCGGGCTATGGAGATGGAGGCTACCACAGGAGCTGATCCATGACCCAGTTGCAGGGGAGGCCATAAGGGAAATGATAGAGGAATACTTCATACAAAGTGATACAGGGGAGGTCGCAATGAGCGCAGTCTGGGATACGTTTAAAGCAGTCTTGAGGGGAAAGATGATAGCGATGAAAATCACGAGAGATAAACAAAGGTATCTGTGGGAAAAAGAGCTGGAAAAAACAATTGAGGAGATCCAAGAAAAATTGACGATACAACCCACAAAGATATTAAAAAAATCACTGAAACATACACAAGGCCAACTAGAGATGTTACGCACAAATGGCGCAGAAAGGAACCTACTCTATCTGAAACAGAGATATTATATAAGAGCGAACAAAGCAGACAGACTCCTGGCGCGACAATTAAGGGCAAAACAAAAAGAAACAACGATTAAGGCCATATGCGACGCGAAAGGGGTCATTCAAACTTCCACGCACGACATGGGGGAAACACTGAGGCAATATTATCAAACGCTCTACTCCACAGAGCACCCCAATATAAACGCCCAAACTTCATACTTAGAGGCCCTAAAGATCCCGAAAATCTCAGAAGAAGACAAACAGTCACTAGAGACTCCTATCAGTGAAGAGGAAGTCAATAAAGCCATAAAAGGACTCCCAAGTAACAAAGCTCCAGGCCCAGATGGGTTTACGGCCCCATTTTATAAAAAATACGCAGACATATTGACTCCGATCCTAACAAAACTCCTGAACTCATTCAAGGACACCGGTAATGTGACCCCCACAATGAATGAAGCGAAGGTGCTGGTGTTTCACAAACCAGGCAAAGATCCAATTAACCCCGCATCATACAGACCAATCTCCCTAATCAATCTAGATGCAAAAATATATACGAAAATCCTGGCAACAAGGTTATCCCCGCTCCTCCCTAAACTGATAAGCGAGGATCAATCAGGCTTTATCCCCGGCAGGCAAACTCACGATAACACTAGGAGGCTAGCCCACCTGGTCGAAAAAATAGGGATAACCCACACCCCAGCGATACTACTGTCAGTAGACGCCGAGAAGGCTTTTGATAGAGTGGAGTGGTCAATACTGTTTAGGATTCTGGAATCCATGGGGTTTGGGGAACAATATATCGCGAGTATAAGAGCAAACTACAATTCCCCATCTAGTAGAATAGTTATTAATGGCGAGCTTACCGGCAAGGTAATGATAATGAGAGGAACGAAACAGGGTTGCCCCCTATCACCACTATTGTACGCTCTCTTCTTAGAACCCCTCCTAATTAAAATACGGGAGTCAATACACATTAAAGGGATAAAAATGGCAGGTCAGCAACACAAAGTAATTGCATATGCGGACGATATGCTAATAACCATAGAGGACCCTGAATCCACATTATCAGCTACAGTTAGAGAACTAGAAAACTATGGGACCATCTCAGGTCTAAAAATAAATAGAAAAAAATCAAAGATCCTCATCCTGGCAGGGGATAGACCGAACATAGAAAGGGAGGCAAAAATACTGGACCTCAAGATAGTACAGAAAGGTATAAAATATCTGGGAATAATTGTACCTCCAAAAATAGAACAATTCTATGGGGAAAACTACCCATCGCTAATTACAAACATCCGAAGGGAATTAAATAGATGGAACCCACTACAGATATCCTGGTGGGGTAGAATACAATCAGTCAAGATGACCATCCTTCCAAAGGTACTATATTATTTTCAGGCTCTCCCGGTGGGTGTCCCAGACACGTTCTTCAAAACCTTAACAAAATTGGTATCGTCCTTTATATGGAAAGGGAAAACGCCGAGAATAGCCAGGATGGTCCTCACGGCCCCAACCAGAGAAGGAGGAATGGCGCTCCCCCATTTTAGAAAATACTACCAGGCTGCACAGCTTAAAGTTCTGAGGGAGTGGGTGGGGGAGGGTTCGCAACAGATATGGGCCAAACAAGACAGAGCAATAGCGAGGACCCCACTAGTAGAACTTCTCTGGAAACAGAGGCAGCACAGGCACGAAAATTTAAGGTTAAGCGAAATTATGAAAACCACGTCGGAAGCATGGGATAGCCAAACAAGAAAAGGCACAATGACCACGGCGATTGGACCCTTTACACCCTTCTGTAGAAATCCACTGTTTCCACCGGGGATGGAACAAGGGGCATATGACACCTGGGAGAAGGTGGGCATTACTAAAATAGGCGAGATGTTTGTGGACAAGGAAATCATCTCCCTGGAGTCGTGCTTGGCAGGTATGAGAATCCCTAAAAGCGATAGATATCGATACGAACAGCTAAAGCACTGGCTAAACTCTCCGATAATCACCGAGGCAGCAACCAGGGACCTTACAGGGTTCAAAACATACATCATATCCAACACGGGGGAAAAAACCTTATACAAATACATAAAATGGTCATACAGAATAAAATGGGGCAGAACGTTGGGGGAGGAACCAACGGATAAACAATGGGAAGACCTATGGAAACATATCCCCAGAATGACCCGTTCGGCACAAACTAGGGAGATGTGGGTCAAAGTTATGACACAGTGGCACTACACTCCAGAGAGGCTCCATTCAATGTACCCAAACACACCCAATCACTGCTGGAGAGGATGTGACGAAGTGGGAACATGGAGACACATATGGTTGGACTGTAAAGGCATTAGACCCTTTTGGGAAGAAGTGAAAAATGAGATGGGCAAAATATTCCCGGATGTGGGATTGATGGGGGATGAGGTGTGGCTCTGTGAAATTAGAGACGATACAGCAAGGCAATACAGCAAAACGCAATGGAGAACATTCATGGGACTACTCATAGCAGCTTGGACCACCATTGCACAGAACTGGAAAAATAAAAATACCCCACTGACCTACACCTGCCTACAGAAAGTATGGGCCCATATAACAATGGAGAAAATTACTCACAAACTTCAAGGAACAGGAGACAAATTTGTAAGAGAATGGGAAGGGACCCTGCAATACCTCCAGTCAGACTTTATGGAGCAATGGTGCCCCCATAACATAAAAATCTCAGACATATTCAACACATAACAGGAACCCTGGACAAAATGACTCCATCCGACCCGAGGGGAGGGAGGGGGAGGCAGAAGGGAATGTTATAGATTCAATGTTATCTTCTTCATGTAATATCTATGTAAAACTAATAAATACAAGTTTTTAAAAAAAAAAAGAGTTGAGAGTAAGAAAGGCTTTGCCTTAAATGTTAGCCCTTTAGTCGTTGCAGTTCTTGATAGTGAAGAGGGCCGGGAAATATTGCTTGAATGGAAGATGAAAGTAGCCCTATCACTCTTGCTAGTTCTCGAAGAGAGAACATGTTCTTCTGTAAGAGCCTGCGTATCTCTCTTTTGGTAGAGTGGATCTTGGTTGATGGGAGTCAAAGTTGAGAATTCTGTATGTCCACTATGAATCCCAGAAATTCCATATTTTTGGATGGAAGTAGAACTGACTTTTCCCAGTTTATGAGAAAACCGAGGCTGTGTAGCAATTTTATTGCCATGCTAGTTTGTTTCTGAACTAGCTCTTGTGAGTGGGCCATGAAAATGATGTCGTCTAGGTAAATTATGAGACGGACACCTTGTTCTCTTAATTGAGCTACTACAGGTCTTAAGAGTTTGGTGAAAACCCAAGGTGCCGAAGAGAGTCCGAAGGGTAGACTTGTGAACTCCCAATCTCGATTTCTCCAAGAAAATCTGAGGTAATTTATGTGTGCTTGATGAATCGGCATTGCGAGGTAAGCGTCTTTTAGGTCTAGGTGTATAAGCCAGTCGTTCGGTCTCAGAAGATCTCCGAGCATGTGTAAACCTTCCATTTTGAAATGGCGGTAAATGATGAATTCGTTGAGAGCTCTGAGGTTTATAACTGGGCATACCTTTTGCTTTCTGCGTACCAGAAATATGGGACTGAAGAAGCCTCCCTGACTTGAGCAGGGGTGATTCGCTTGCTTTTGATGAAGACTGAGTATTTCGTTGTCTAAGGCGGTTTGATCTGAGACATTACTATGGGAGTGGGGCGAGATGTCTGAATGGGCTGCGCGAAAAACTCTAGGCGCAGACCCCGAGCTGTGTCCCTTACCCAGGCATCTCCCGATAAGGTATCCCAAGCATTTGCAAACATCTTTAGCTTCCCTCCTATGGGTGTTAGTGGCGCTGGCGCTGTTATTAGTACACTGACCTGTAGATTGTTGTTGAGCTGGGTATCTAGCCGCTCTCCTCCACGGACGCCCTCTTCCGTGACCTCTCGAGGGGAAGAACGTGTCGGAGTGTTCTTGCCAGGAATTATGCTGGCCTCTGGATTGTTGAGGTCTCTTGTCGAGGAAGTAGCGGCCGGAAGAGCGACCTCTTCCTCGCCCGGCCCTGGAGAAAACCTTGGTTGCAAATACTCTTTTTATTGAAGCCTGTGCTTTGTCCAGTGCAGTGAATGTCCCGACGAATTTTGTCTTCTCCTTCATAAAAGGATCTCCGAAAAGCAGACCTTGCGCAGTTGGGCCAGATTCTGTGTCCGCCAGCTCTGTTAATTTGGCGTCTATTTTGTATAGGATGCCTTTCAGTCACTCTGTTGAAATAGCGCAACTGGCGTTTCCTAAGAGGCAAATAGCCCTATGGACCCAACCGGACAGTATTACTGGGTCGATGGAGTCCGAGGAACTGATGGCTGAGTTCACAAGATCTGAGATTTTTGCTAGTGATCCTGCTACGTCCAGCACTTTGTCCTGGCAGGACTTCCAGGCGCGATCCATACCCTTCCTAGGGTCTTTGACGTTCTTACCTAGAAAGGTAATCATTTTAGAATCAAGCTCTGGAGTAAGAGCTACCTTGTCCGCAATGTCTGGTCGTGGACATTCAGCACGAAGTCTGGCCCTGACTTCCTTGTCAAGTGGCTTGCACAGCCTAAGGTGGATGTAATTCGATGTCTTGGAAGATGGTTCCCAGTCGGTAGACCTTGGGTGTATTAAGTCTTCTGGGGTAAACATCCCTTCTGCAGGAGGCTTGTTCCCGGTTGTATCTTTAGGGATGGGGTCTGCCACAATCCCTGCCCCTAAGGGTTTTGAATCCTCTAGATGAAATTCCTCTTCTGAAGAAGAGTGGGAAAGATCAGCGTTGTAGACGCTCCTATTATGATCATCTTCTTCCGTGCCCTATCCGTATCCCTCCGGGCTTGAGGGGCCATCTCCCCTGGTTTCTTCCTCGGGGTAAGAGGGTTGTAGGTAAGGGGTTACCTTCCTGTTCATGAAGGCTTGTTTCAGCCTTCAGAAGGCATCAGTGACGGCAGCTGTGGCATTAGTTGGCTGGCTCGGGGGGGTCGTAGAGCTCTTTCTCTTGCGAGCCGGTGTACATCCCCCTTCAGTAAGGTGCTTTCTTTTCTGTGTTTTCTTCCTCCCCGGGGGGGAGGTCCCTCTTAAATGCTCCTCCATGTTGTCTAGGCGATTTTGTATGGGAATGAGCATATCCGTTACAGCTTTCTTAATACTGGTCTCCACTGAGGATCCCAGAACTTTCTGTAAGCTATTAGCCATAGCCACTTCATCTATATAACAGTGATCTCCCTCAGCTTCAGACCAAGCCTGAACTGATTGAGGTGAGTACTGCGCTGCCATGAAAAATAAATAAATGCACCTTACTCACTTTTTTTTTTCTTTTTCTGGGCTTCTGAACGCCTTCTCTCACTGTCCAGTAATCTTATGTACAGTTCAGCTTGTTATTGTTCTTAGAATGCTGAACAGGAGATTTCTTTCTACTCTTTCTTTTTTTAATTTTTTTGTATGCAAATTTGGAGTTTAAATATAAACATATTCACTCGCGTGGATTTCCTTTGTTAATCCGTGATGAAATCACAACAAAAAAGGAACTCGTAATGTCTGAGGGAGAGAGGGAGAGATTCCGGCGCTCAAGCTCGCAAGAAACCGTTATACTGTAAACAGTCATGCGCACTCGAACGCTGGAATGTTGAGTAAAGGACCAGGGAGAGCAGGAGCTCCCCTGGTGGTCTGCATGCGGTGCAGCGTGTTCCGGGTAGGCCGCACCGGCTCCCCAGTGCTCAAGGAGAGCAACGAAGATGCGGAGAAGCCGGCGCGAGTCCGGCGAGTGATCCGCTCGAAGCAGATACAAAAAACAGCTGATCAGCTGTGACCGCGCTAAGCGTTCAAGGCCGTTAGTAAGGCAACTGGCGTCGGAGCGTGCTACAATCAGTATGAATACAAAATCAAGATATTGAAGTTAAATTTGTATAGCAGAGCACACTTTTAATAATAATGAAATAAATATGATATTATGAAAACAATATAACGTTATCTTTAAATTATGAAATCCTGTCATAAACAGTGCTAAACATGAAGTACTTATCTCTTGCTGTGAGCAGCAAAGAAAGAGGAAGTGACATCACGTTTAGGACTGTTTATGGAAGGGATCTGGACTACTATTGGTGGACTAGGTCACATGTTAGTGGCCTCTAAATGAACTGGAGCTAAGCTCCCTGGGAAATGCAGTTTCTTCAGAGGCTCTTAGTTTTATGTTATGATGTTACTGTTATTACTATGCTTATTATATATTTAGTGCACCTGTTTTTTGCACATTACTCATGGCACATTTGGGTGCACAAATATCTTGCTGCTGAGCCCTTTCTTTATTGTTGAATAAAAGAAAGAGAAGCATAATGGGAGCCTCCGGTCTTGACATAGAATTCAAGAACAAGCTTTATAAAAGTGCCCATAATTCATTATAATGTATAGAAATATTAAGCATATCAGGAATAGATGGAGCACCGGGCTGTATACGTTGGAAAGGGCAGAGGGGATAACAAGTGGCCCACATCATATAATACTATGCTGTCAAAAATATGTTATTGTCTGCCAGGATAGACTGCGTTCTGCTTTACTGTGTCAAGGTGTTCTACGTTATGCTACCCGCACTTTTCTATGCAGTATTATGTTGGGGTATGCCATGGTGCTGTTCTCTGATACGATTAATAATATGCTATACTATGTGGTATGTTATACGATATTATTTTATTTTATGACTGTGTATACTTTGGTATGCAATATTAGGCTAGAACATACCATATTAGGGTCTGAATCGCCTTGCTAGGATTTTCTGTTACGCTATGCCATGCTATACTAGATTGTCATATGTTATATCTGGCATGGGTATGGTGCATTATGCTAGCTTTTGCTTTGCTGGGTCCTGCTACAGTATGTGAGAGTTTGCTGTGGTACGACAGCATAAATAGCCATGAAGCATTCGGGTATTGTGCTGCACTGTGGTTTGTGGCACCCATGCATACTATGCTAGGGTAGGCCATGCTAATTGACTGTGGATTTGTACAGCGTGAGCAAGACACCTACCCACTCCAGGCATGGAAACTAGAGCTTCTCAATGTGGATACAACGCCTCTAGCCCTTTTAATGTACCATTGTCTTTTCCCTGTCGTTAATAGGTTGTTATTGCCTTTTAAATGCAGTGCCACACTTATTAGAGAATTGCGGGGTCACAGGAAACATAGCAAGAGGGCCTCACCAACCGCTTAGCCCCTGGCCTCACAAACCCAATGACAGCCCTGATTTCCCATCCACATCTCCAACTCTTTTTATGGCATCTCTAAAACGTCTACGGGTCCTTTCACTCGTTGCTGCATTCCTACTTGTCCATTGATACCCCTGCAACAGCTATCTGTCACAGAAAAGGCTTGATTTACTAGACGCCTGTGTATGGTGCAAGCAATAAATTAGGCACGTCTATGCCTGCACCACTCCAATACACAGAACATCAGTAATGTAAGCCAACTTTTGTGCTTATAAAATATATACTAATAAATAACAACATTCAAGCGGTAAAGGTAAATTACAGGAAAGTTAGTAGCTTCTGTGCTGACTTTCCACTCTACTGTAGATACCCACTTTGCAATATTAGGGACATTCGGCCCCTGGCATTCTGCCCTGCAGTTGACACAGGAATGCTAACTGTGCTGTTCCATTAGGTGTCCATAGAATTCTGAAAGAACTCAATAAATGCACAATTTAATAGTGATTATCGTGTTGCTCTTGAACATACCTACCTTTCACGTCTCGAATCATGCACCTCCATTTGATTTGTCTGGATTATTCATGTTCCATTTAAATTCTAGGACAATTAAGTGAGGGACGAATGAGGTCTGTGTTCTGCGTTCTCTGCCTACCGTTCTGTTCAACTTGAGACGAAATAAACTAAATGGAGAAAGTATACACTTAAACTGCTGAAATGGATATGATTATGCACTTGAAAGACAGCTTCGTCTGGTAATCTATGATATGATATATGATAAGTAATTTATAACACACCTGTACACAAGTGTTTCCAGGCGCAACAAGACAAGGGAGGGAAGGCAGAGGGAGGACAAGACAAACGATATTACTAGGCCTTGTGCCATTCAGATCGTGCAAGTGTAAGTGCAAGTACGAGAAGTGTAAGGGGAAAGGGGGAGGGAGTGCAAGAGCGAGAGGAGGGGAAAACAGGGCAGCAATGCTCTGAGTAAGTGCAGCCAGGGTAGCACGGTTCTGGGTAGTGCAAGGAGAACAAGGGACTGCAGGGTTACAGTTACAGCCCCTAAGTGCGTGGTAGGCCTGGAGGCAGTGCAAGGGTGACTGATCAAGAAAGAGCCTGGTACCCAGTGAGACTTTGAGGGTAGCCAAGCAACCAGTCGGTACAGAAGACAGGTAGGTCGAGTAGCGGAGGGAGAGAGATAAAGCGAAGGAGAAGAGGAAAGTTTTGAGCTGCTTGCGGAACTTCTGGTGGTCCGGTTCAAGTTTGAGAGGGGCAGGGAGAACTTTCCATAGGGCTATACTTTCACTGAAGAAAGATTACGCTTTTTTCAGACTATAATGGGGCGTGGACAATCCAATCAGTATGAAGAAGCAAAGACAAAAAGGGCAATTGCTCAGTCAGTCTGGCCTTCAAATTATTTCAAAGAACTTAACAGTTTTTAATAAATGCTTTTCTGAAAAATAGACCATGAACCAGTAAATTGAACAACTCTGCAATCTGGCAAAAGCCATAATTAATTGGTCAAGATACATACTTTTTATATAGTAGGTTTAGGTGGAATGATCCCTGGATAGCAATATTTAAGCTGTTTCTATAGATATACTTCTGCTTTATTTTAAGTGAACAGCGTTCTTAAATAGCACACACCTCTCATGTGATGTCCCTACTCGTTGTCAATGTCCATAAATTCACATAAATTCACACGCCAGCGATGTCCCTTGTCATAATGCCAGCGGGTTATGTGAGGGAGTGCAGCATGTAAGGGGGAAGCCAACATATTGGCAGGTATCGAGAGGAGAGTGCCGAAAGCTTGAAGCATGGCTGAGTGAGGACCAGACAAAGAATCATAGTTCATTGAGTGGGGAGAATGGCGAGGCTAGGAGGTAAGGGGGCAAGATGCAGGTGTGGGGACGAACCCCTCCAAAATTGGAGAAGCAATGGAGATATGCTTACTTGCCCATAGGCACCTGGCATAGGGCACTTCTAGAATTCTAAGGACCAATGTACGATGAATAGCCATTGATGAGTACTCACAATTCCCAATAATTAAAACAGTCCGCTACACAGCATTTTCACGGGTAGCAGGAGTGATAGATGAGATCTTCCACGAATGGGGACTACCTTACTCTGTAAAGATGGGTAATGGCCCGCCATTCAGTGGAAATGACTTCAAAAGGGTTGCAAACCATATTAGCTTACAACATCAAAAAGTAACGCTACTATGGCCAGAAGCAAATGGAATGGTTGAAAGGTTCATGTCATCCATTAAAAGAACAACACATAAAGCCACCATCGAAAACATGTTAATAAAGCCCTATGCCATGATACGCCACTACTGATATTTATCCTCTTGATTCGACAGCTGTGACTCTAACAGGTTTTATGATAAAATGCTTCCCAAGACCATGATTACCTAAAACAACAATACATATAGAAGAAACACAAAAGCACATCAACCTTAGAGATACCAAAAAGAAACAAGAGGCAAGTGGCCATATTGACCTTAGACGAGGAGGAAAACTAAAAGAGTTTACCGTTGTTAAAGAAGTAATTGTTAGACAGAGACAGACAAAGCAAATATGCTCCTTATACCAACTCACTACATTGATAGTGACAGAATAAGAAAGGAACTCTGATATCCGCAAAATCTGATCCTCAAAAAATCAGTAGAAATGCCTCAGACTCAACCATCTGAGGCAACCAGGCACTGAGGTAATTACACCAGACATGCAAGAATCAGGGGATGACAATAACACAGACCTTGAAGCAGCCCCAAATCTGAAGATACACAAAGAAGCTGGAAATGTAGACATGGATGCGATTGATGGCAGAGGGAAAACAGAAAAGAACCATTAAAAAACTTCAAAAACTAGTGGAAGAAATATGAAACCAACAAAGAAGATAAGGAGGGGGAGATGTAGCATTAAGAAGAGACTGAAAATGATGACATGACAGGGACACGTGAGAGGAGAAGATACACCCATCTATAAGTCAGCACGCATATGAGAATGGTCATGAAGAGAATTAAGTTTGAGTTCTCCTCCAAATTTGCCTAGCGTCCTTATTGAGGCTACTTTGTACTTACCTAGCTCCATCCGACTATAATAGTATTTTTGTGGGACCTGTAGAATTTGTTTCACGCTATATTAAATGGCATGCAAGTACTTGCATGCAAAGTGACTGTCAGGACTAGATCAAGGTGTCAAGCTTGACATTGCTACATTTTGCAGCAATGCAACTTTGCTTGTCCCCCAAGTGCTATATTGGCATACTCAGAAATATCAATATTAACAACAGACGAATATCATATAGAACATTGCTCAACTAAATCAACACACCAAAGCCAACTCCAACATGCTTCCATATTTACAAAAGTAACTCCAACCTGCATAAAAGTTAGCCTCTGCAAGATAAAAATGGTCAAACACAGTTTTAACCTTAAAAGTGTACAGGCCAGTGCACAGGTGCCAAAGTGCAGGTTTTCATTAACACAGTAGGAACCTTATAGACCCTAAGCAGCTCCCTTTAGCAGTGACAACTGGAGAAGCTATGCAAATTGGACCACTGTATTTCCTAAGGCAACAACTCCCTCTAGCGGAGCATTCAGTGCATTCAGGCAGCCTCTACTGTGCATGACGTCATCAGGCAAACATACATCTGGCCTTTTATATTATTAAGATATGAGTCATTCTTTGAAATCTATACAACTCACCACCACACAAACATTTTCCAGAAGTCTTCTTTGCAGTTTAAAACATACAAACATACAATTTAATAACAGTTAAGAACAGCCAAGCAAGTGTCTTTTACCAACTCCCTTAACTATTGCTGGTACTGCAAACCATATTTGGTCTTCAGCTTTACCCCAGGTTACTTGCATACTGTAAACCCCTGAAGAAGGTGAAGACTCCAAGGAGGATATGGGTCTCATTGAAGTTTTCCAACCTAAAAATACTGCATATCTCGCTCCTAAAGGCAGGAAAAAACTCACAGCTTATCACTTAAGAAATCAAGGTCTTCCAAAGCCTCGGTTTATATCAAGCAATTTAATGCAGTAAAGTCAATGACCCAAGCTGACCAAAGTACTGCTTGGGTGTGTCTTCGCAAGTAGTTTCTGTTAAAAGAACATTTAGGTTGCTGTTTTATAGTTTATCAGTTTGTGGGGCAAATAAAAGACACAAGCATCAGGAAGGGTGCTTTATAAAAACAATTACAGTGAGTATTAAAAGTGCAGGCATAAAGTTAACATAGGGAGGCATGCCTGCGGATGAAAAGGGTTCCTAAAAGAGGTCATTTACCATGCATATTTATTTGTCTAGAGTGTTAATGCTACATGTAGAGGAGACAGGATGAAGACATTTTAGATAACCTTCTAAAAAACAAGGGAGGCCACGTCCTGGTCACCAGGTGTGCATAATAAGGCATTGAGGGAGACAGCTAGGGGGCGTGGATCAAGATGGGAATATTAAAGTCAGCTTGCGCATCGCTCTGCCGATCAAGGTGTTTTTATGGTGGTGAACATCATCTAAAATTGACATCTCTTCATGTGGGGGTGGCGTCCACTCCCTCAATGAGAGGTGCCTGGGGGCACGGCAGAGTGGACTTGATTTCTGCAGATGGAGCTCTGCCCTTTTGGCACCCAGTTAGGTGGGCCAAGGCACACTGGAGGTCCCTGGGTGATCAGAGCTGAAAGCCTCATAAGGAAGCAATGGAGCAGGGTCATGCAAGTTGAGCCCACCCACCTAGGTGCTCAGGACATGGAAAGGGCCCGACCCAGAGGGCTATTTTGCTGCTTTTCTGCTGTTGTGGAGTGGGTCTGAAAGATAAAAAGGATGTGACGAGTTGGCAGGGCACCCCATAAGAACAAGGCTGCATAGGTCCTAATATGCCATACAGAGCCTGCTGTGAAGGAAAAGGGCCTACTGGAAAGCCTGGCAGCAGAGGCATTCTGCAATTCCTACCCTTGTCAACCAACCCAGGATAGTGAGTGAGTCCCACTGTGCAAGGGCGTGACCAGAGGTGCCAGCAAGTACCCTGGTGGTGAACTGTAAAAAAGACATGGAGCAGTGGCAAGTGAAGACGATTAATGTGTGTATGAAAATCATGACTTTAGATGAGGCCCTGGTGGTGGAAAGGAAGAGGAAGGCTCGGGCATGGCTAAAATCAGTGTTGCGCTCCAAAAGGAGGACTGCTGTGAAGACACTAGTGCAGGTTGTCTGTGGGGTCCTAGGAATGGTGTAAGCCTGGTTGCATGGTTCTGTGGTGGTCCTGCCAGTAGTGGAGAGCAAAGCCGTGCCCCAAACGACTGCCGCCATGGGTAGTACTGCTCAAAAGTGATATTGTCTGTGGCACTTCCTGAGAAGGGAGACTCCAGGGGCAACAAGGAGATCAAAGGGCTATATTGTGGAATACTGGAGCCCAGAAGGGTAGAGAGAGTGGACAAGGTATGCAGTCTAGAGATACAGATGTGATATTTCAATGGCACGCACATGTTTTACATTTGGTTTAGGTTAGCAATAATGGGCAAAATCATTCAGCCACTAATGAAGATACATCTGGCATACTTCAAGAAATAACAGCGCTCAAAGGAGACATTCAGTCATCAATTGCGGATTTAAGAGGCAGAGTTGATGTCATGGAAAATAAGTTTGAAGGCTTTGAGAACAATCAGCTCAGTGGGGATATGTTGGAAATGAGATATGATGCAAGGCTATTGGACCTTGAAGCTAGTGAAGCTGCAGTGCTACTCAGGGTTGATGACTTGGAAAATCGAGAAAGAAGAAACAAGCTGAGGATACTCAGGCTGAAAAAGGGCATGTGGGGAAGTTCCTAAAGATGTGGAAGTTAAAGGATATAGTGAATGCCTTGTTCAAAGATAAGGGCATGAACTGCAGTGGGGGTCCAAGGTCTATTGTTGTGAGGTTCCATTATTACGGGGAGAAGGAAGAAGTGTTGATGAAGGCCAAACTGCAGAATTATCTCCAGTATGAATCTGATTCTGTGAGGATTCACCAAAATCTGTTCACCCTCACACTCTCCAGAGGAGTATGTTGCTAACTTGCACTCTGGCTGACAGATAAAGGGATCAGATATCGATGGAGATGTCCCTTCGCACTGATATTCAAATTTGGTAAAGATTACTTTAGGATTATGTCAGGAGAAGAGGCTTTGACTGTGCTTCACCATCTCTCCACTCAGCCTTAAGGAGAAGGGAATTGTGATTACAGTAAGGAACTAGCAAAGAAAAGGGACCAGCCCATGTGGCTCCATGTAGAGGAAAATGTTATCATGGACAGGAATTTCCTCAGACTACCGAATCCATGCCCAAAGAAATGATAAATGGAAGAGCCATTGCTAGGCAAAACAATGGCAGGCTCAACAGATAATAAGAGGGATGACACCACATAAGTGACCTTTTCGTCTTAGCTTTTCAGGGGGTGCCACATAAATCAGAACCACAACTGTAATTTTAACAAAGTTGATCTAGTGTTCATTGCAACGTAATGAGGGCTGATCCTAGTGGGTCATATATAATTGGGCTTCTCATGTTATGCAGGTTTTTGTTCCAGGTTTTGTTCTTTCTATGGGGGAACAGGGTAATGGGGGCAGGAAAAGGGGTGGATGTGGGAATTTTACAGATGGGTCAAGACATTCATACTGTAAGAGAGTCTGTTAACAGACGTAATGAGTGGCTGAGACGTGAAGCATGGCAGGTGATATGATGTTGTTGGATTCTTCAGTAGGTACTCAGAAAGGATACATCAGAGTTGGTACTGTAAATGTCAAGATGGACAAACAGCACAAAATTATAGGTGCTCTGGTGGGTTAGATGTTCTGGTCTTCCGGATCTGATAAAAGAGGTGGAGTGAGGAGGGAATTGTCTTCCATAGGGTAGAAGGTTTTGAAAATAATCAGGACTATGGAGAGTCGGGTTGTCCTGATACAGTGGTTGCGAATTCATATTGTCTAAACCAAGGACAAAATGACCTTTGACAATGAGCAATGGATCTTCTATCTGGTGCAGCAGTTGATCTACTCATACTCGGAGAGAACTTCAACATCTGGGCTGTCCTTCATATGGATAGGCTATCTCTAAGGAAGGAGGTGTTGGCTCACTTGTCAAAAGAGAGTGGGGCGTACAGCAAATCCTTAGTATTAGGTGTCTGCTGGACCTCTGGAAGCTAAGAAATCAAGAATCTAAGGGATTCACCTTCTGCTCGTCCCTACATGACACATACACTGGAATAATTTATTTATATATCTATCTATCTTCTATATATATATTTATGAAAGTGTGTTTGTATATTCAGGGTTGGCTCCAGCCCCATAACAGTTGGTGGGCTGAAATGCTGGCCCACAGTTGGCATACCAGTCTGGGCTATACTGGTGATACTGAAATCTAACCAACCCCACCCGTTCGCCCTGCACATGGCAGGGTCAATCCCTGTGATATAAGTATAGGTGATTTTGAGAGATTGACGATTTTGCGACTTTTCCAATAATAGGAAGTTAGGGCACAATGAAACATACACAAGGCTATAGCAGACCCCAGCGTGCATGTCAGCTACAACCTGTGCAATGCCAGATGGTACCACTGGTTGATGGATAAGGGGAAAAAGGAAGCGTTTCACTATGTGCGACACAACCCGCAAGCTGTACAGATCATGATTTAGTGAGCATGGAGGTGGATGTGACGTGTTTGAATAACAGGGTCGCCAGATGGAGGTGCAGTGATAAACTTTGTAAAAACTAGGTTTTTGCAGAGACATTAGGGAAGGAGATAAGAGGTTTAATGATACTGGCGGGATAAGTATCTGCACAGTCTGGGAAGTGGCAAAGGCAACCTTTAGAGGCTTACTTATACAGAAAGGAGCATTTAAAAAAAACAGAGAGGCGCTTGCTAGAAAATGATCTAAAGAAGGGCATAGACGAGTTGGAGAAACTGATGAGGGGAGGAGGGATGGACACTTAGGACGCCCTTTTATTATTTAAACAGAAAAGACAGTAATTGAATTCCCTGGTGGTAATGGAGATAGTTGGGAAATTGGAGATTCCTCAATGAAGAATTCTACACAAAACTGTACAAGAAGGATGGAGGTGGATGATATGATGGAGTACTTGGATAAGCTATCACTCCACAGTCTAATTTTGGAAGAAAGGTCTCGGCTAGAATCCCAGATCACAGAGAAAGTGTTCAAATAAGCTATTTGTAGGAAAATCCCAAGAGAAAAAAGGTTTTTGATAGGGTTCTACAAACACTACACTGCGTCAGTGGCACCATACCTGAACACATTATTTAATCACATTCTGGAACATGGGGTGGCACCACCCTTTTTCTGTAGGGCACTGATCTCAGTGATACACAAGGATGGGTAACAGCCATAGAAGTGTGCATCACATATCCAATAACTCTCTTAAATGTAGATGCCAACATTTTCACCAGGACACTGGCATCCAGATTTGAGAATGTAATGCTGAGACTAGTGAACTCGGAGTAGGTGGGTTTCATTCCTGGGAGGCAGGGCACTGATGTGCTTAGGAAGGCACTCAAACTGATGAGTTGTCAAAGGGATGAGAGGGCATCTGGTACTTTTGGCTCTCGATACAAAGAAAGCCTGCATATGGGTACATTGGAAATTACTATACAATGTGTTAAAAAATTGGGGGTTGGGAGGTGAATTCTCAATGGAATAGAAGACCAGTAAACATGGGTAGTCATAAATAATAAGAAGTTGGTGCTATAAAGGGGCACCAGATGGGGCTGTCCCCTTGCCCCATGCTGTTTGCATTGTCTCTAGAGCAGGTCACGAAATTCATACGACAGAATGCAGGGGTAAAAGACATTAAAGTGGGCAAAATTATTTCAACTCGTAATGTACACGGATGATATGCTACACCTAAAGGGCCACCGCATTTCCATACCAGAGGATTGGAAGTAACTGAAAAATACGGTTCTCTTTCAGCTTTTAAAATGAATGTTAGGAAGTTGGTCTTATAGAGCTCGATGAGGATATAAATGACCTAGAGGCATTGCGTTTTGTGAACCAGTTAACCTGCGTTATATATCTGAGGGAACTGGCGACAAGGACACTAGAGGGCTTTGTTGAGGCACATTTTGAGATACATGGGCGACTCTTACTTTGTCTTGGATGGGTACACTGAACGCAGTTAAGGTGAACATATAATCAAGGATCCTCAACGACAGAACCCCAGTGACACACTTCCGGAACCTAATGAACCTATCACTCAAAAAAGGAATCGTACCAACCGCCTTCAAATCAGCATACATCATACCATGAATACAAAAGGAATCAGAAAGCGCAGAAGACCCGTGCAACTATAGACCAATATCCAGCCTGCCCTACCCAGTGAAGATCCTGGATAACCATGTGTACAAGATCCTACTTAAATACATAAAAACAAATGGAATACTCAACCGGTCATAAGTTGGCTTCAGACCGATGAGAGGAACAGAATCAGCGCTCCTATCAATATGGGACGACCTGTAAATAAACGCAGATGCCGCCCAATCAGCCTTCATACTATTGGACATATCTGCAGCTTTCAACAAAATCAGCCATGCAACACTAAGGTTTAAAAAGCAATTCTTTAGATATTAGTTACAAGTATCAAGTAAATATAAAAAGAGTGCTTGATAGTAATACTAGTGATGGTCTCTGTGTTTCAGCAGAAAACAGGTCTTGCTATAATGAGGAACCACGTCCTCGCATGATGCGTTTTGCCATGTCTCCACCTCAGGAGACATGCAAAGCATCAGATGTAAACACAGACATGTAGCACAGTTCTGAAAGCTGCAGTGGAAGTCTCACCCTGTATGAAGCAACACAAGCCTGGAAAATGTGAACACTGCTTGCCTTCTCAAGGTTGATCGAGGTGCACATATGAGCCTGGAAGTTCTTCACGGTGCCGGGCAAGTTACTGCCATGCCCGCAACAGAGCCACTCCACAGCGGAAGCGGGCCCTCCACAAATATAGCCAAAACAAGTGAAAAACCGCTCCAACAATTATGCTTCTTCAGACAATCACATATTGAAGAGGTAAATACATTATAAAGTTCTTTTTTATGAAAAGAAGGCCATATAATGAGCTCCGTCTTACAAGACATTGATTAAGTGGCCATCTTGCCTGGTCGCCAGCCACGCCCCCCTTTACAGTGACATTTTGAAATTGTTTCAAATTTGCTGTAATTAATTTAAATGGCAATGGCAATAAAAAGGTCACATACAATACACAAAATATGAATGTGGTCTCTATTAAATGCAAAGCTTCCTTACATTATATTTGTAATAGATGGGGGATGTTCATTTTAAATATAATTCTCATATGTTTCCAAGCATCCTGTCAAAACCCATAAATATGAGTACATTTATAAAACATATGTTTAAAAAAATCCAGGATTATGCATACATGACCAACAATTTCCATCCAATTTTAGTTTGGCCCTATGTAATCTTAGCAGAGTTATTTAAACTTTATGCACAAATAACAGGAGGCTTTTTGTGATGTTGGCCGAGGTGGATATAAGTTTCACCTTAGACCATAAAAGCGACCAAGTTCTTTCAACAAACGCATGCCTACAATCCATTTCCTATTGAGATTCAGATGCCCATTTTACATTTGGTGATCTTACATGAAGCAATACATTGGAAAATGTAGCTGCCTTTACCTCAGCAGCTATAAATGTTGTAATCTAGAAAAATCATGCATAACTTAATTATTAGTATAATGGTCAAATGTATCTATACAGGCTTTAATTAAATTATTGTAGACGTTAAGGTCAGATGTTGCGAACAAGACTTCTCTCTAAGGTTGTGAAAGGATCTCATCTTAGATACATGAAAAATGTGTTTAACAGTAATTGATGTATTATGCCATAAAAAGCGAGCAAACCATTACGATGGAGACTTTGTGAAGGGGAGAGAAGAGGAAGACTTTCAAAGCATTAGAAGTGACTTTAATAGGGCTAGAGCGTCTTGACGATAAAGGGTCAAAACATTAAATCACAGTTACTAAATAGGGAAACCATTTCCCATTCTAGATTAAGCCAAGTAGAATGATCTTGTGTTTGATCAGTGGAGAATGAGACTGCTCAAATAAAAATGCATTGTGATAGCACTTGAAGACCGGAAAACAAACCCCTCCTTTTTTATGGAGCCTTGAGTTTGCTAATGGCTAGTCTCTTAATTTTCCCTGAAGCCCACAAGCAGTTAACCATAATTGAGTTGATGGATTCAAATAAAAAAACAGGAAGAGGGACAGGAAGCATTTGCAGATAATAAAGAACAATTGGTGATAGTATAATGTTAATAGTTTCCAGACATTCTCACCAAGACAAGTACAAAGGTGACCAAGCCAATCTTAAGTCTAAAAACCTAATGAGCAGAGGGTGAGTAATAAATTAAATGCTGTTTTACAACCAAGAGGCATGTTGTAGTCCAAGTCACTAAATAGAGCTATTACACCATTTGAACCCAGTTGAATCTAACTTGTGCTTAATACAAAATAGGTTAAGGGGTATACCCTCAGTTTTATCCCTATGAAGCTTGTATACTGATACTATAAAGAGGTCCAATTTACTCAGCAGATCAAGAAGGTGGGCTTTAGGATTTTTAAGAAATATAAGTATCTCATCGGCATAAGCAGGAATTTTTCTCTCATGCTTGCCACATCTGATCACTGGGATAAGTATATAATTTCTAATAAGAGCCAATAATGGTTTGAGAGAAAAGGTATATGGGATAGGGGACAGAGGATATCCTTGTCTAGTTCCCCTTTTAAAAATGGAAAAATCGATGAGGTCTGACCATTTAGAAAAATAGATGTTCTGGAGTCTGAATAGAGGAGCTTTACAAGTGAAATGAAACCTTCAACACAACCGTTCCAACAGAGTGAAAGGAAAAGGTGGTTTAATTCAACCCTGTCAAAAGCGTTCTCTGCATCTAAAGCAATAGCAGCAAAACCGTATCTGTATTTTTTTATCGTTCTTGATAGGGTGAATAACATCAACTAGTAATCTAGCATTGGATGAAATATGTCTACTTTTTATGAACCACACTTGATTAGATTTAATAATTTTGGTGAGGAAAGACTCAATTCAGTTAGAAAGAACTTCGGCAAATATCTTACATTCAACATTAAGGATATGGTCTATAATTCTTCGGGAGATCCGTGTCTTTCTGAGATTTCAGGAAAATAATAGTGTCTCAGCAAAAGTATCAGATGAGGGTCCTCTGTTAGAACCTAGAGGATAGTGTTGTGGAGAAGTGACGGACAAATTAAATTGATAAGCCATTAGGGTTCAGAGATTTCCCTTTCTGTAGATCTTTAATGGCTTTTGTAATTTCACTAATAGTGATCTTATTGTCCAGGCCACTAAGATCTAACTGTGAGTAGGGGCTTCTACTTTACGTTAAGAAAAAAAGAACTAAGTTTAGATGGAGAGCCAAGCATTTCAGAGGAATACAATTCACAATAACATTTCTTAAAGACTTCTATAATCAAATCCGTATCAGAGACTGTAGTTTCACTATCAATTATAATGTGGGAAATGACAGCCTTGTCCTTTCTAATTTTGAGATCAGAAGCAGGTGCTTTTCTGGCCTTATTGGAAGGTTGGTAGATCTTAGAATTATATTCCAAAATACCACCCAAAGCTTTGAAAATGTATAGACAGAACCCCATGATGCTCATGCTCAGAAGGGATTTTATAATATTATTTCTCAGAGCTTGTGAGCTGAAGAAGCAGCGCATCCAATTACTTCTTATGTTGTTTTCTCTTTAAGCAGCTGTAAAAGCCTCCAAGCTGTTTACGTCAAGGTGTTAACGTCAAGGTGTCTTCATCATGATTAATGAGAAAATACTGCTCATGGAATGTGAGGAAAGATTGTTCCATCTGGTTGTCTGTTAATAGGTTGTTTTTGTATCTCCATCTATTAGAATGTTCTCTAATATCCAGAAGGTCAAAAGAGATAATTACTGGGGCGTGATCAGATATAATAATGTTTGCAATTTTAGAGTCAACTATAGACCCAGATAGAATTTTAGTTACACAAATATAATCTTAATGTGAAAGCGTGTCATAGGGCAGGGATTGAAAGGTAATGTATCTATCAGTCCGACATCAGATATGCACCGTGAAGATAATCTATGAGATCTCAAGCTTTTAAAGACACATTTTGATCTCCTATTCATAAAGGACTCAATAACACTGCTAATATCACAGCATACAATGAAATGAGTGAGATTAGACTGCAAAATTATATGTTTGATGACAACACAAATTTCTACATCAGGGTTAGTTGTCCCATAGCTATTCATGATGGATATAATATCCAAGTCAATTTGTAATTTAACCCATACCCACCTACCCTTATTATCAGAATCTGTGTGAAGGATTTTATCGGGCAGATTCTTGTCAATTAGGATAGCAGTACCATTTTCTTCCTATCCACAGGACTAGCAATGCCATTGTTGACCCAAAAAGCTTTAAGTTTCATAGATTCACACATACTCAAATGGGTTTCTTGGATACAAGCGACTTAAGGGTTGAATTTCTTCAGGTGAGATTGTATCCTTTGCCTTTTCCATTGGGTTGTTGATACCTTTAACATTCCATGACACACATTGAAATACCATTAGAGGAATTCAAAAATATCCATCCATTGGAATACAAACATAAATTAACACACTACCATAGCATTGGTGGATTGGCAAAGCTTTGCACATTCAAAACAAAGACATTGATTGGTGATTTCTGCATCTAGAAAATAATGTAAGACACATAAGGGGATACAACAAGAGGAATAGGGAAGTTATACATCCTGACATAATTATTTGACTAGTTCTAAAGTATGAAGAAATAAAGCACTGATGAAAGTTTAAAAGGGAAGAAGAAGATATAGGAAAATTAGTCAAACCTACAAACGGAGAGGAAAAAAAATAAAGCCTAGGACTACGTGGCACTGGGGGCCCGATATAAGGCCCACAGAACGGCCCGCCAACCCAGCTGTCAACTCCATCCACAATTAGTACACATAAAATCGAAAATCGTAGTGTCCAAAGTACAGAAGAAGGATATCGTTGACAAGGTATGTAGAATCTCAGTATATTGTTACTGTACCTGAAGGTAGCAATGTTTCCATACTTTCTGATTTTAGGGATCTGATGAAAGTATTATGGCCAGGCGGATCTTAAAAAACTGAAGTTCTGCCATTAATGGTAACCTTGCACGCACACGGGTGATAGACGCCATATCTGACATTAAGGGGCCGATTCATGGAACAAACGTGCGCCGAAAATCTTCGCGCAAGCAGGCGCAAGCGGAAAAAAACAGCGATACATGGAAGTCCATGCGCGTGTTTACCACGGGATGTGCGCCAAACCCGTGCATGGCGCACACGTCACTGCAACATCCCAAAAGACGTGCGCGATGCGCAAAGTGAAAGCGCACAACATCGGCGCATACACCAGAAAATGGGCGGAACACGGGGCGTAACGCGCGGAATGGGGAACAACTCGCGAAAACAAGGGCGTAACTGGGGATGTACTGCAGGGAAGCAGATGGAACGCCCACACGCACCCGAACCACACGTATTCATGGAATCGAATAGGGCAAAGCCACGCACAGCGAAAGACACGCACAAGCCGATACACGTCCGCCACACGAAGGCAGGCGGTAGCGTCCCTGCGCATTACAAAAGTGGCAACATACAGCAATTGTGCGAGCGGGGCACGTGTATTTCGGGGTTGCGCGGGAAGTTACACACGCGGTTAAACGGGATACGTGTATTCCGGGGGTTCGCGGGAAGTCACACACGCGATTGGGCCTGGGGGAGCGTGCTACGTGTATTTCAGGGGTTCGCGTGAACTTTCTCACGCGATCGGGCCTGGGGGAGCGGGCTACGTGTATTTCAGGGGTTCGTGTGAACTTTCTCACGCGATCGGGCCTGGGGGAGCGGGCTACGTGTATTTCAGGGGTTCGCGTGAACTTTCTCACGCGATCGGGCCTGGGTGAGCGGGCTACGTGTATTTCAGGGGTTCGCGTGAACTTTCTCACGCGATCGGGCCTGGGGGAGCGTGCTACGTGTATTTCAGGGGTTCGCGTGAACTTTCTCACGCGATCGGGCCTGGGGGAGCGGGCTACGTGTATTTCAGGGGTTCGCGTGAACTTTCTCACGCGATCGGGCCTGGGGGAGCGGGCTACGTGTATTTCAGGGGTTCGCGTGAACTTTCTCACGCGATCGGGCCTGGGGGAGCGGGCTACGTGTATTTCAGGGGTTCGCGTGAACTTTCTCACGCGATCGGGCCTGGGGGAGCGGGGTACCACTCACCGTCTGCCTTGCGTGTAGAAGAACGCGTAGCCAAAACCCGCTGTGAAGTAATAGCGTGTGAACCCCAACGGATGGAAAACACACGCACCGCACGAAATGCACGTACAGAACATAAATGCACGCGGGATCACCAAGCCCTGCCAGGGCAACGCCCGTGCGCAAAACGTCACAGACGCGCTTACGCTGCAAGGGCCTTGGGTCCAATGAAATCGCGTACGCGTGCTGACGCGCTTACGCGCAAAGGGCCTTTCCTCGATTTTCACGCTGACGTGCAGGATTTTCACTTGCCAAATCACTCCGTATCAAGCTGGCCACGCGAAAACACACGGAAGACCACTCTCCTGCCCAGAAGGCCGAATCACTGCCCCCCAGTGCCCTGAGCAGACTCCCACGTGCCATCTGCTGCTGCCTGCCTGCCTGCCTGCTGCCACCGTGCCCTGCCATTTGGTGCCTGCACATCAGCCATCTGCAGGGGTCCAGTTGCTGTGTCCACCCCTGCTGGAACAGAAGACTCCCGACTCGGATAACATCGCTCCACAGCCCAGCCCCAGGACCCAGTTGCCCACCCACTCCTGCCCCTGGGGTTGCCATGTCGGGCACATCAACATCTGGCACCAGTGGCAACCCCCAGCCAGAGGGGCAGAGGGGCACCAGCTTCACTGCCACCGAAGTTGGTGTCCTGGTGGAGCAAGTCCTGGGGCAGTATGATGCCCTCTTCGGATCGTCCCGCGCCAACAAGGAAGGACGGGACAGGATCTGGGCCGACTGTGTGGTTGCCATCAACGCGGAGGGGGTGGCAACCCGCACCATCCAGAAGGTCAAGAAGCGCTGGGAAGACTTGAGGTCCAGGACCCTCATGAAGGCCCGGCGCCTCGTGGAGGGGGGCCGGGGCCGCATGAGTTCCATCCAGTTGAGGGTCCTGGAACGCGGACACCCAGTGCTCCACGCCCAGGTCCTTGAGAGGGAGACCCGTCTGGAGTTGAGCGGTAAGTGGCCAAGCATTGCTGTGTGAGACAGGGCATGTTGCAGTGTGCTGGTTGTCTGATACTTGCCTGCATGTGTGACATAGGCCATGTACGCATGTATGTGTGCAGGGACATCATGGGAATGCATGTGCGACCTGTAATGTGTGAACCGCACGGTTGTTGCATGTGTTTGAATGTGACATGGGGAGCCCTGTGCAGATTGCACACATGAGAGCATGGCAGTCTCTGTTCCTGGACATGGGTGGGGGCGAGGGATGGGTGCTGATGCCAGATACATATGTGGTATCCATGTGTGTGTGCCTGACCTGCGTGTCTGTGACTTGTGAGTGCCATGGATGCATAACACATGTCTGTGACAATGTACAGATTCACTGATGCAGCCTAGTCATCCTTGTATGCACTGTGATTGGGGTGTACGGGGCCAGATGGATGTGACTGAGGTGAAGTGTGTGCATGTGATAGGCATGACCCATGATGCATGTGAGTCCCATTACATTGTATGATTCGAGAGTCCATTGGACATGCATTGAAATGTCCATGGCACGCACCATGACTGTCACTGTGTGTGTTTTGCCTGGACTGACACATGTGTTGTGGTGTGACATGATGGAAGTGTACTTTGACAGTGGCACTCATCTGCTATTGCTTCCTGTCTAGGGGACCATTGTGCAGTACCCTGATGCTTGTGTTCTATGTCTCCCTCTACGCAGCGGCTAGTGAAGGAGAGGGCGGAGACGGCGCTGTGGAGCAAGGCGGCGGGGATGCCCCCACGGCTGCAGCGGAAGGGGTGGGTGAGCCCCCACAGGGGTCTGCTACGGCGGTAGACGGCGAGGAGCCATCCAGGTTGGTGGTTTCCACAGAGGAGGAGGAGGCCGCCACTGAGGCGCACATGGGGCCTGGTGGGGGCATCCCTGCTGGTGCAAGTGGTGCAGTCCAGGGGCAGGGGCAGGAGGCAGCACAGGTCTCCGTGGAGGGGCCTGTGCATGTCGCTGTCCCTGAACCTGTGGGTGCACCACCTTGCACCAGCAGGGATGCCCCGTCCCAGGCCCGTCCGCAGGTAGAGGGGATGTCCATGTCATCTGACTCCCCTCCACCTGCAGACGAGGGGACCCCTGGCCGTGTGGAGAAGGTCCTGATTGGGGTCACGATGCGCATGGCTGTGATTCGTGATGCCGTGCGTGCTTTCCAGGAGGAGCACGCACGTCATCACGAAGAGCACCGTGCCGACGTGGCCCAATTGGGATCGGCCATGTTCGGGGGTTTCCTGCATGTGTCGGCCAATCTGGCGGCCCTCTCCTCCTCTGTGGAGACCATACGCCAGTCGTTCTCCTTACCGTCTTCCGGCCCAGATGCCACCAGGGCCCCCTGTGGACCTGCCCTGACCAATGCAGCCAGCTCGGTGGGGATCCCATTCCTGCCACAGTCGGGAGTCAGAGGTCCAGCAGGGGTGGACAACACAGCAACTGGACCCCAGCAGATGGAGGATGAGACGGCATCATCGGGCAGGGCACGTGCACGACGGCGTCAGTGGTTTCCATCATCCTGGATGCCGTCCTGCTGGCAGAGGCAGTGGCGTCGGAGGCAGCAGGAGCCTCGACGTGGGAGGCATCATGGCTCGGGGCCATCAAGATCAGAGGGGCAGGCATCGGCCGGAGGGCAGGAGAACCCTGGGATGGTAGTGTCTTCCGTGTGGGAGCAGTTGGTCCAGCGGATAGGTGCGGAGCGGCAGCGGGCGGAAGAGGAGCGGCTCACCATGGTCAGGGCGGAGTTCTCCATGCGTCGGGCGTTGAGGCGGGCTGAGTGCCTCGAGGAAGCTCGCAGGGAGTTTGAGGTGAACATGGGGTTATCCCTGCGAGACCTCGGGGCCAGGACAGAGTCCCGCCTCCAGGACATCGACATGGAGTTCGATGATGCCCTGGCCGGCAACAACACAGAGTGAGCCGCAGGACTTGCCCACTGCCATTGTATATAGTTATATAGTTAGTGGTAGGTTTCCTTTTAATAATTTTTTTTTTATTTGGTTGCGATTGGACAATGCGCCACTTTTTTGTATATAGTTCAGTTTTTAGTTAGTTGACATAGTTAGGTTTCATTTGGTTGGGCTCATGGACCCGGGATTGTCTTGTAAATAGTTATTCTATGGATTTTTTGATTTTTTGGATTTTTTTCCTTGGACATTCATCTTCTTTTTGTTGTTTTGATTTGTGGTTTTTCTAATTTCATTTCCATTCTAGTTGATTTTCAATACATTTTTATTTTCATCCTTCAATGTGTCGTATCATCTCATTACTTTCATGCATGTCATGTTGGTTGTTTTGACATTCACTTGCAGCCATTGTGTGTGACAGACATGTGTTCATTTGCATTATTTACATTGGGTGTGTAACATGTAATTGCCTTTGATATGTGGGTGGATGTGATAGTTGGTTGGGCCTTTTGGCAGGGGAGGATGGCCATTACGGACATGATTGGGGATTGTTGGGACCCAGGTGCAGGGGGGCATGGATGGGACATGGGCGAGGGCCTGGTGGAGGGTGCCCCGCAATGCTGGGGGGTGGGGGTGGTGGGGGACATGAGTTGGACATGGGTGGGGGCCTGCTGGCAGGTGCCCCACAGTGCTGGGGGGTGGGGGTGGTGGGGGACATGAGTTGGACATGGGTGGGGGCCTGCTGGCAGGTGCCCCACAGTGCTGGGGGGTGGGGGTGGTGGGGGACATGAGTTGGACATGGGTGGGGGCCTGCTGGCAGGTGCCCCACAGTGCTCGGGGGTGGGGGTGCTGGGGGACATGAGTTGGTGTTCATTAGTTCAAGGAGACATGTGCCTTTGCTGGGGGGCATGCCCATGTTGGGTGGGCTGCCTGCGGGACATGACCAGGGATGCAGGGTAGTCCCCTGTGGTGTGGGCTGCCTGCAGGGGCCGTGGAGGGTGTACAGGGAACACCTGGGAGGACCCACACTGTCAAATCACATGTAGGACTCCCCGGCACCCCTGAAATACACGTACCCTGCTGAAATCGCGTGTAGAACTTCCCGCGCACCCCTGAAATACACGCGCCCAGGCTATTCGCGTGTAAAACTTCCCGCGCACCCCTGAAATACACGCGCCCAGGCTATTCGCGTGTAAAACTTCCCGCGAACCCCTGATATACACGCGCCCAGGCTATTCGCGTGTAAAAATTCCCGCGCACCCCTGAAATACACGCGCCCAGGCTATTCGCGTGTAAAAATTCCCGCGAACCCCTGAAATACACGTAGCCCGCTCCCCCAGGCCCGATCGCGTGAAAAAGTTCACGCGAACCTCTGAAATACACGTAGCCCGCTCCCCCAGGCCCGATCGCGTGAAAAAGTTCATGCAAACCCCTGAAATACACGTAGCACGCTCCCCCAGACCCGATCGCGTGAGGAACTTCACGTGAACCCCTGAAATACACGTAGCCCGCTTGCCGTGCTGGTACAGGGTTAGCGCAGCCCTTTGCGCTGGATTGGGGATTTTGATGGCTTTTCCCTGCGCGGAAGGCGTTCTTGGGGGCGTAACTGGCGCTGCTGGAAGGTCGCTGCGCCACTGTGCGCCACGGCTGGTTTTGGTGGCTGGAATCCATGAATACGCTGTGCGCGGAAATGGGTTTTGGCGCACGCGGCTGGCGCAGGGATTCGCACGCGCACACTGTGCGCCAGCCGCGTGCGCCACTTGTGCGCTGAATTCTATGAATTACCCCCTAAGTTGCTTCAATACCGGGAAATAGGATAAGAATTTCTTCCAGCATTGAGCCGTTTTCTTGGCCACATCTTGGGATTTGTAAATTTGTCAGCCTTTCCACATTAGACTATTCTTTTCCTTCACTTTAGTGATAATAAGGTGCAATTGAGTATATTCCAACAGTAACAAGATCATTGTACGCAGCATTGTATATTGAGGACTATTTCTGGTGGAATATGGAGAAGAGCGTCAACATTTTCTGTAGTATCACTTCACAGCCCTCCCGCAGGCCAAATATAGAAAGGTTGTTACACCTACTCCTATTTTGCAACTCCTCATTATGCTTTTGAAGTTCTTTGAATCTCATTTCAAGGTTTAATACTCTGGGTGATATGTCCTCCACACACTTCTGTTCTCAATTTTGCTGATCTGTTTTCAAATGCAATCCATCTGTCCTCAATGTGTTGGTGTTGCATCTTTTGGTTTGTGGCTTCCATAAAGGGCTTAAGTGACCTTATTTCTTGCAAAACCGCCTCTATACTACGATAAGACACTGTAAGCGGAGGAGGGAATTCACTTTTAGGCCTTTTATGTGTAGTAGAAGAGGCTAAAGCTTGAACATCTCTAGTAACAGAGGCCCTTTCCTCCCCTCTGGCAGACACCATAATCACCAGTAGAAAAAAGTGTTTAAATGTACGAACAAGAGCAGGGCTTTGAAAAGCAGGTCAGATGGCGGCAAAGCTTAAATGTGATAACATTTAGAGAGTAACTTGAAAAAAAAAAAATCTCACAAAAAGGCCCTTTATTTATCAAACCATTTAAACCTTCTATTAAACATAGATATTCTGTTACTTCTAATTCAGTTCTAAATTCACCCCACCATGTGTCCCATTTAAATAGGGATCTGCTCTGTAAGCCTTCCATTCCTTGGAGGTGTCACAGGGAGACCCAAAGGGTGGAACTGACAAAGCAAACCCCCTGCCTAACATCTAGTGCCACCCACTTCTGCATGTGGCCAGACAATGGCCTCTGTGGGTGGTCCTACCATATAGGTGGCCTCAGACAGACCACCAGTTCCCTCACTTTCCACACGCCAGGATGTACTCCCATCTTATCCTTAAATGTAATAATATAATCTTATTCTTGCATAAAAACTCTTACATAACATGCCCCATACATAGCCCCCCCACTTAAAACGATCCTGTTCTATACATAATCATAACTTTAACCATGCAGTTACAAAGATGCACACATATACACATAACAAACACTGGGCCTCATTACGAGGTAGGAGGTAGCCATGGTGCTCTTAGCACCATGGATACCCCCTTACCGCATCCCGGGTCCGGGTTCTCAGAATGGGTACTTACCGGGTTATTCCAACCTTGGAGGACCCGGTAAATCCCCATCCTGAGAACTATTCCCCATTCCCATTTGAGCCCCCATAGGGCTCAATGGGAATGGGGAAGTAGCTAATAACGGTACCGCAATTTGCGGTACCGTTATTAGCTCTGAAGTCCCTTAGCCCTTGGTCAGACCAGTCATTAAGGAAGGGACCTGCTAAGGGACCTCTGAATATGGATGTGAGGGATTACCGGGACTGGCACCCTTACCGGTGCCGGTAATCCCTTACCTCCTACCTCGTAATGAGGCCCACTGACTTGCAAACATATAATAGATTATGTCACATAGGGGGGACTGCTGCAGTCATCCACCCCTTTTACAGTACCATATTTAGTCTTTCGGTGGGTGGCGTGATTGAGGTCTGCCTCTTGATGAGGTCTTAGGCTGTGCTCCTCGTGTTCTTTTTGTCTCTGGCGGCCCCTGCCCAGTTGGGGGCCTGCCTAACCTCACTGCTTTGACCCATGGCCTGTTGCTTTCAATGGGCCAGCCATTAGCCTGAGGAGCCACACTGCCTGCATTCACCAATGCATCTGTGGCCAATGTTCTTGTCTTCTGGGTGAGCCCTGCGCACCCTACGGCATGATCATAACTTCAGGTGGGACCACTGTTTTCATGGTGGGGACACCATGCTCACTGCCAAGCCTCTGGCCCTGTTGCAGGCATGCCCAATCTCTTTGCTGCATCTGTGAGATGCAGGGGGCAGACCACTGATCTTAACCTGGGTTGCTCTGCCGCAGCAGCCGCAGACTTTTCATCATCCAGGCTGCCTAACGAGGTAGCCCGGGAATCTTTCCACCACTTCTGAAAGGGTGGAGCACACTTGGCTGATTTTCACCTCCCAGGATGCCTGACAGGTTCAGCCTGGGAAGACTTTGCTGAATGGCCCCCTTCACTGACCATGAAGCAGGCCAACACTGGGCATGGCTGGGTTGCTTGGTACGGTCAACCCCCCTGCATAGCCCAGGCTGAGCAGCTGTTTATAGCCGGGCAGCACCACACATGCTGCTGGTCCCTTTACTGTGAATGGGCCCATCCGGTCTGGCCTTCGGGTATACTAACAGCTACCATGACCTGTGGATGCCCGAGCAGCTCTGGGCAGGTAGCCCCGGCTGAGAGTAAGTTAGCTGGGTCAACCAGCACATGCAGTCCAGCACAAAAGTTTCTTCAGGTCCTGGGAGCCGCTTGAGGTTGTGACCCCCCTCAGGGAATTGTTTATTTTTTCTTTCTCCCCCTCTTCCTGTTTTCTCCTCTACTTTCTGTCCTTTCTGTCCTTTTAATGGTTTTCTATTTAAGCAATAGAACCCGAGCGGCGGGGGCATTACCGACTCAGGTAATGCCCCGGGGCCCATAGGTATCCCCGAATTAATTGCCAAGAAACCAAAGAGGCAACAAAAATTGTGCAGATGATGTGGCCCAAACCTGGTTTAACCTGCAATTAAGAGCTTGCAATGTCAGGATGGGGCAGGATAGCCTTTGTGTGTGTGTGGTGGCCACTCATGTAATATTCATTACATTTTGATGAGTCTTGAACTCTCTGCATATATAAAAAATATGGAAGTAGCATTCACCGACCCTTAAGGTTATGCTTGGCACTAAATGACAATAATTGGTCGCCTGCTCTGAAAGCCAGTAGGAATATTGCCATAAATATCACTGCCGCTGCTAGACGCTCAATTAGATGGTCTGGAATTAACAAACCTGATAATATTTGTAATATATACCAAGAGTTTCTTCTCTCTTTGAAATTGATATTCGGTGAAAATGAATTGATCAGCTGAGGTCTTATAGATTCTTGTGGATATGCTATATCCAAGGTTCATACTTATGTCACAAAACCTTGGTTAAATAATAGGACATTGACGCTAATAAAGCGTCCCTGGTTGGACATGGAATGTAGAATAGCAAAACGCACGTTAATATGTTGCGCGAAATCTACCTCTAACTTCAGTGGAGATGATCTTGTTCTAGCACAAAGCAATTATAAAACCATCCTAGTGTTAAAAGAACAGGATTCTAGCCTAGCTACTTGGGACAAACTGTTAGATGTATAGGGTGAATGACCCAAAACCTGACTGATAAAAAAAATCCCAAATAGGCCAAATAATTGTGCACCATTTGCAAGGAAAACAAAGTTTAATTACATGCAAAAGCATCTGACAGTCCCGTAGAACTGAACTAACAATGAGCTGGCCCCACCGAAATAAGTTATATCTTTTGTAGCGGAAAACCGCAAATTAACCAAACAATACATAAAAAAGTTTACAACATAATCCTGCACTTCCCATTGGCTAATACCAATATACAATTCGTATTATCCCCAATAATCCATTACCCTATTGGTCACACATTATTTAAACACATTCCCCTAAACACATGATCTGCTACATCATGATCTGATATAAGTCATTTATAATGCGCCTGTACACAAATGTTTCTAGGCATGACAAGACAAAGAAGGGAGGACGGAAGGAGCAAAAAACAACAATCTTACTAGGCCTTGTGTCATTCAGATCGTGCAAGTGCAGGGGGGGAATGGCCAGTGGGGTAAAGAGAGAATGTCCCCATGGACTTACATAAATCAGAACCTTGTATATGGGCACCCCACCTATCTATGCTTTTAATGATATTATGCAACACCAAAAAACGGTACTGTGGAAGCAAAACAGTGCAATGGTCAAAGCAAATGACTCACAAACAAATTCATACGACACATTGTGAAAAACAATGGGCTTTCTGGCCATACGGAAGAACACCCTATCCCTAACGGGGGTGCCTAATCCTAGATGGCGAGTGGTGCACCGCTTATCGAAAATGGATAGAAAAAGAAAACTGTTCCTAATTCTCAGCAATTGTGTGGGAAATATTCATAACATTTGATTTGCAAAAGAACAGCAACGTCCAGCATAAAACCATCTCCACACTGGCTCCAATCCGCTTGGAGCAACCAATTTGAACCACATTGACATTGGCTTGACCTATCTGGGAGCACTGACTCAAACCGTTTGGAATTTGACTCGACTCTTCTGTCAGCATCAGTTCGAACCATTCCAATGCCAACTTGATCCGCTGGGAAGTCCAACTCAAAAAAGTCTCAACACTGTCTCGATCCAGTTTGTTCTGTGTCTCGATCCATTGGAAAACTCCTAGAAGCCTGACGCAATGCTGGAGAGCCACAGAACAAGCCGGAACGTTGTTTGCAGTGGCTCTGTTCTCTTGGCTTGGTTTTAAAGGCCCTTATGATATTTAATACCCCATGCCTTACCTTTTAAAAGAGATATCCTTACAAACTGTACATTGCTGCAGAGACTACGAACTGTCCACTACTGTCATCAAATCCACAGTGCCTTATTCATGCACAAGCCTGCATATTCTGTGTCTTCTTTTACAGTGGCGGGTTGTTAGAGTTTTTAATAATGTGTTTGCATTTTTCAATACATTAAAGACTCTCATATTTTGATAGAATCTTGATTGGACATTTATTTTACTTTGGTACCACCCTACTATTGTTGCTTTGGATGTTTACTTGCTAGCTCACACACGTCTTGAATAGTATATCCTGACCTCGGTCCATGTTGCCTTAAAGAGGTGAAGGAAGTATACTATTTCCCCTTTATGGTGGAGATCATTGCTGGTTTAATTGTAGTGTGGGGAGGAGAAGGAGTTTAGAAACCACTACTCAACCCTGTACTCCTGCAGAACAAATCACAGCACTTACATTATTTTATTATTTTAAAGTGTTTACATGCCTTTGTTAATCGTGATTTATTATATATAAATTGCATTGATGCTGCTCGATGTTAAGAATGAACTCTTTTTGTTAAGGGTATTTGTGGCCTGTGGATACAGCAATTCATTGTCCACCACTTTGTAACCTCACCCTGCATTTCCCTAGCCGCTTCTTTTTCATGGATGCCTGGCATAGAACCCTCCAGCAACAACTAGGTGCAATGTAGTACATGCGGTGAGCACAGCCATAAGTGTGCGCAATTAAAACCCTGACACTTTTTCAGTACTACCTTCAAATCAGAACATTGTGTAGATTACCTGCTGAACTCCTTAGATAACCTGATAGATGTATTTTGGAGAGCAGACATTGGGTTGCACTTGAGGCATTTTAGGGGCGGGCAGTGGGTTGCACTTACATTTATTTGGGGGACAGGAAATGTTTTGCACGTAGATGCTGTTTGGGGGTGAGCATTGTATTTATTTATGTATTTATTTTAATTTTTATAAAGTGCCGCTGCATGCCCATGGGTCTCAGAGTGCACATACAAGACAGAAAATGGGAGTGCAGCAAGTGGGTCAGTGTTCAGACGGGGCAAAGGGGTGTCAGGTTCAGCCTCGGTTTAGGTTGAACAGGTATGTTTTTATTTGCTTCTTAATTAGTGTCAGATTGTCAGCCAGGCGTATATGCCCGAGAAGTGAGTTCCATTGCAATGGGGCCAGGATGTCAAATGATGTCCCTACAAAACACGCTAGCTTGCATCTGGGCTGTGCGAGGGTGCGGTAGGCGGAGGACCGAAGCTGTCTTTCTGCTGTGTGGGGCTTCACGCGACCAATTACATTTTTTGGACAGGTATTGGTGCAGCATTTGAATGATAGAGTCAGGATCTTGTGAGTGATCCTGTGTTGAACTGGCAGCCAATGCCTCCTGGCGTCAGATACATGAGCGCACTTGGATATACCATGGATAGCTCGGACAGCATTATTCTGGGCAAACTGTAATGCTTGTATGTTAGAGCTGTCGTACCTGCTAGAAGGCAATTTGCAGCAGTCGAGCCTGGAGTTTATCAATGCGGAGGCCAATAGGGCACAGTTCTTGGCAGTGAGAAACAGGTGGATATGGTTTAGTAACTTGGCAGCAATGCCACAGGAAGATGGAATATAGGCGACATCGGTGTCATGGATAGTTCATCGTCCAACATAAGCCCTAGAGTCTTGAGTTGCTTGCCACCCATGCCTGGATGGCATTGTAGATTTTATTTATGGCAGCTAGATCTTGCTCATAGTTCTCGCTGAGCTCAAGGACAACCTGATTGTTATCGGCATAATTCGTATAGCGAACACCCAGAGCGTCCAGCAGGTGCAGCAGGGGCCTGATGTATACATTGAACAGGGTGGGCAATAGGCAGGAACCTTGATGAACGCCACGTATTTGAAGGACTGGCCAACAGCTTTCTTTGCTGACTGCTACCCGAGCCGTCCATGGACCAAGGAATGTGGATATCCAGTGGGATTCTAGATCAGAGCAGTGTGTGATCTCCCCAAGCCTTGTCACCAGTAGAGAATCCACCAGGTCGAAGGCTGCAGAGCGATCCAGGATCAACAACAGGCCACAATGACCTACCTCTATCTGCTATGATAGGCAAGGTGAATATGAGTTCTAGCATTTTGGTTTCCATCCTGTGTTGAGCTCTGAAACCTGGTTCTCAATTTATTTCTGTAGCTGTAGGTATGCTAATTTGTCCACAATCTTAAGGTTCAATGGCACATTGGGGATGGGTCGATAGTTGCCAATAAGGATGGGGTCTGAATTGGCCTTTTTTAGTAATGGTGTTATCCAAGCCTTCTTGAGAGAGGACGGGACCAAGCCTTCATCGAAGGAGAGATTCATGAGTTTCATCATCCAAGGGGACAAAAGCTCCAGAGAGTCCTTGAAGAAATCTGCTGGACAACAATTGCCAAGGCATGAGGTGGGTTTGAGATCTCCAATGATTTTAGAGACTTGTTGCTCTGAGTAGTGGGAGAACTCGAAGATAGGGATTTTGTTGGGTGGGGTTGTCGAGTTCTGGGAGTCATTTATTTCGATGTTATAAGCCTATGATGGGGTCTGGAAGTTGCTAATAATCTGTCTGTGGACTGCAATCTTGGCTAGAAATCCATCATGGATTTCATGGCATCATGCAGAGTCCTTGATTAGATTTTTGTTGGAGGATGGGGTGTCCCAAAAATCTGCTAGGATCTTAAAAAGTTCACTGGTATTACAGCATGCATTATTAATCCTATTATTGAAGGTGGATTTGGAAGCAATGATGACAGTTTTAAATTCCTTCACTGCTTGCTTGTAGTGAATTAGAGTGACCGGGCTAGGGTTCTTGAACCAAGCTCTTTCAGGTGCTCTCTTTATCTGTCTAATGGTGATGATATCATCGGAGAACCACTTGTTTATGTGTACCTCAGGTTTTATTATTTTCCTTTTCAGTGGTGCCAGAACTGAGATGACATGTTTTATGGATGAAGTAGGTGTTGCGCTAGATGGGAGGATTCAGAAAAATTGGCAAGTGGTTCAAGACTGGATGATAAGAGGGCAGTGAATTTAGCAGAGTTGACATTTTTAAGGTTACGTGATAACTTTTTGACTCTTGGTAGTGCATTCATTTTTTCTGATGGTGAAGGGAGATGCACAGTGGCATGAATCATAAAGTGATCTGACCATGCACATGGTGATACTTCGATACATGAGACAGATGAATATTGAGATACCAGCCAATCAAGTGTGCAACCACCTCTATGTGTGGCCTCCTTCACCTATTGTGTGAGCCCTGAGAAATTCAGCCAGTTGACGAGTGAGGATGCCTGTTGGTCTAAGAGATTGTTTGCCCAATATGTGAAATCCCCCATGATGATCAGTGAGTTTTTGGGTTTGATAATATGGGTGAGCAGTTCCGCGAGCTGTTCCTCAAAGTGTGGCATGTCTCTTGGGTGCCTATTGAGGGTCAGGATGCTTAGAGAGGAGTTGGCTGAGGTTTTAATATTGACCCATAATGCTTCGCAATCATCAGGACTAGTGTGAGCAATGGTTTGGCAGTCAAGGTGCTTTTTGCACATTAGTGCTAATCCTCCCCTTTGCTGTTCAGACAGTCTGATCGGAGGATCACATAGTCAGGGGGGGGCAGATAACGTGGCTTCATTGGGAATAGCTGGATTGAGCCAGGTTTCGGTTAGTGCAAGTAAAGTACTACACTTAGACCGATTTTGGGGGGTGGGGAATGTATTGCACTTAGATGGATTTTGTGGAGGGCAATGTATTGCACTTCGATGGATTTTGGGGTGATAGCAATGTATTGCATGTAGATGGATTTTGAGGGTAGGCAATGTAATGCACTTAGATGTATTTTGGGGGTGGACAATGTATCACACTGGAGGTGTTTCTGAGGGTGGCCAACGTGTTGAACCACATCATTAGAGAGGTGGCAATTGCGTCTGCTCTTAGATGATTTACAGGTGTATCCAAGGTTTTGTACCTTGTAAATATCCATTAGGGTAGCCAACATGTGAGACTTAGAAGACTTGCGCGGTTGGCCATGGTGCTGCACTTGGAATAATGAAGGAAGGCGACCTGGGTGTTGCTCTCAGAGGAATTTGTGTGGGTAGCCAATATATTGCATAGACTGTAGCCTTTGCACCTGAGAATCTCTTGTGATAGCCATTGTATAGCACTTGGAAGGGTTGTGCAATTGACTAGGGTGCTGCACTCAGTCGAGTCCATAAACGCCACCATGTTTATAGATTCTAGGAGATTGTAGAATGTGTTCCACTGCAGGGAATGCAGATGTTGGAAGAATGCTGCCAGTACAGTTATGTGGGGTCTTGAATGTAACCACTTAATGATAGCTGGAAGCATGCAAAATATATTATAGGCTTTCATTTGCTTTTAACCAAGGCATTTTTCTTCTCACACTCCAATCTTTTGGAATTAGCCAAAGGCACTGTCCCACTCCTGCACACACCTGCTTTCACATACAAGTTATCCTCTCTCACCTCAAAATGCCAATTGGCTTCACATCAATGCTCTAGCATAACTGCTTCACACATGCTTTTGCCAGAAGAACACAGTGGCCAGGATCCTTCTCTCTATCCAACTTTTAGACCACATCCCCGGTCCTAAATGTTTCTTGTTCTTATTTGTAAAGCACAGTGAGAGCAGGAGTGAGTCAAAGCTACCCTAACCAAAGGCGTGACATAGGGTCACAGAATTGCAGCGGAGCTAGGCAGCTACTAGCTCGAGAGGAAGACACCTTGGCAATTTGGAAATTCCTTGGTATCCAGCCAATGCTCCAGATGGGAAATCGTTTGTGCTGATTGCAATTTAGCCAAATATTTTGTAGACCAATTGTGTTAATAGCTGCAGAACAGTAATGAATGTGTGAAGGAGCCACTGACTTAACCAACATGTCCCTGTGAGGTATACTTAGCAAAGAAGTGGCTCTCTACAAATGAATGAGAGGAAAATTAGACACCTTCTCAACTACCTGAACCTGGCCATCGACAGACGAGCTCGCTCTAGGCATTAATAAATATGGCTAGATCGTGTAGGACCCAATCATGACATGGCTGCAGTGCTTTCACTGTTAGAGCTGGTCCTGGATGTAGGTCTCCCCCACCAGTTACGTTTTACATGCACTCATCTTTTTTTCAGGTGACTTGCTAAAACCGTGTTGTGGATGTCTTTGGACTAATCTGCTATCCCAGGTTTCAGGTCTCTAGGGCCAAGTACACAATTACTGGTGAACCATAACAACTTAACATTTAAGTGATTTTTGAGTTGCCTCCGTAATCTCTTGAATCTGCAATGGAAGACGTGCATGAACTTAAGAGTCGTGCCCTCGCAGTCACAAAACTGCGATAATCCAATCATTTTGTAATACAATAATAAACCTTGTGTTTAGATACCCTAACGGGGGCAAGATTACACAGAAACGTTGCCCTGGTGCAAGTGCAAATTTGCACGGTCTTAGCACTGGGGCAAAGTCTGCCCTATTTCTTAAAACACAGGGACATATTACACAATCATTGCACCATGACAAGTGCAATTTGGCATCTCACAAGCACTAGGGCAAACTTTGCCCTGGTGCAAAAATGTATCATAAAGTTATCTTCGTTGCACTAGAGCAATGCTTGACCTGGTGGTTATACCATGCCAAACTGCACTTGTCGTGAAGCAATGGTTTCCTAATAAGTCCCAGTGCTTATGAAAACAGGGCAAACTTTGCCATAGTGCTCATACCGTGCAACTTTGCATCCGTAGCGGTGCAAGGTTTCTGTAATCTGGTTCCAGAAATGTATTTACGGGGTGCATTATATGGTGGTGCTATCACCCCGTTTCCTGTATCAACCTCTGGACCCGGAACAGCTGCATTGCCTCCACCAGAATTCAACCATTTCACCAGCAGGCTGAACACAGCTCACAGCAGCAGGTGCTCGCGTCTCAGCGCTCTCCGAACCTGTGTTTCCTTCAAACACCCTTAAAAATGTAAACTTGCAAGCCTTTCAAAACATGCTAATTTCTAGAAGGTTAATCTATAATATAAATTTGTATTAATTGCTGCTTGTGTTCATAGCATACTTTCTGAAAGGCCGGTGTTAGGAAAAAAGAGATTGAATGTAGTCGTAATTTACCGCATTTTATTGAATCCCTCCTCTTCCCACAACTGACAATCTTATTTGTGACCTTTAGTGGAAATTGATCAAATATGTCCCCAAAAATGCTTTAAAACCAGCCATTCATTTCAATTCCATCAGATTTAATGACAATAGAACCAGATTTATGGATGGTGAAATAATTGTGCGAATGATTGAAAAATCCAAGACTGCGTGGGCCATTACCATAAAACATATTCAGATAATGTAATAGCATTGTCTTTACTGAAATGTTAAGATTTTAAATATTCATTTTCAGCAGCATTATTATGAACAATTTAAAATGAAATGTAATGTTTTAAGAAAAGCAATCATTCAAGAGACTGTTCATAGTCAAATGAGTGCATTACAACGGGCAATGTTCATGTAATTCAGTGACGCTCCCAGGGGTCTTTTGGTTACTAAATTATCCCATAAAAAGACTTTCCAGTTGATTTGGTTCACATTAAGAATGCATTGATTCATTGCAACAATGTCAATGGCGGGTGCATGACACATTGTCCTTCAAACATGCCTTGCCTTAATTAAAGGTAAAAGCCATTACATTTGCCAGTTATAATCCCTTCCACAAGACCCAATCCATCCTGGTACACATATTATGATTTAATATATTAAAGCCATCAAATTCAATAAAACAAGGACCAGCAGTCCAAAATACTGCACTTCAGACTGACATTTCTGCATATGACTCTTTTTATCAGCTGATTTGGGTATCTCACAGACACATTTCACCACTATAGCAGACCAATTTACACCCGGTACACACTGGACACAGCCTTCTCTATGTTGTTTATTGTTTCACCATCCTTGGCTCCTTGTCATTGAATGGGGTCAAGGCACCTCCATGCCGTGGGTAGAAGCAAACACGATACACTGTGAAGGAGTGGAAAGGTTTGATGTAAGCGTCCTTTCAAGCGCATAGGCAATCAGGAAACCCACTGTTCCTGGTAACATTGGTGAACCCGAGATTGAGCACATGCCTGTGTACCCCCAATAGATTAGGAGCCATGGTTCAATCCCAGTGAACCCCTCACCCACTCGACGAACACCTCAATCAACTGGGCACCAGGTTTCAATTCACTCCACCAATTTTATTTTGTCACTATATATAGCAGACACTACTGAGCATAATGTATGTTTCTTGGATTTATTGCTTTTATCAACTCCCTGATTTATTTCAGGCCAATCTACCAGTCCTACATGTAAACCGCCATGTCAAACAGTACTTCACAGTTTGGGGGTCATTATCAGTTTGCTGGTATCCTGCCGGTACTTCTGGCGGGATACCAGCAAACTGACCCTACCATTTCTCCAGCCTGATATACTTGTATTAACGGGATATTCCAGGTGGCAGAAACGCTGGTAAAACCCCATTCCATGGAGTCTCATAGGACTCCATGGAGTTAATAGCGTAATTTCTTTGCTGGTGGGGCCCTGATGTACCTGTAGCTAGGGGCTGGAGATAAATCAGTGCCTCCACTAGCAAAGTTTCCAGTCCGGCAAAGCTGTAACGACTCCCTTTGTATTTTTAGCTAAATCTAGTGTTTTTCTGGGTGTCCTCAATTCGTTCAACCTAATAGAATATAAGGATGGGATTCTAGTGAATACATTCAGTATTTATTTTTGTACTTATTACTGTTTTTATTATTCCTTACTTTTTTTGGGTGAGTGCACCGGTCCACGAATCAATTCAATAAAAAGTACTTTGACCACATGAGTCATCTCATTTTGTGATGTAGGATCACTTTCAAGCACGTAGGCATTTAGGTGCCTGATGTTCCTATTTCACTGGTAGGCCTGTGGCTTGGACAGACGTCTGGGAAACCATCAAAATGGGGTCTGACAATCGCAGTTCGATTCCCAGCCACATCATTGACACTGCTTTTTTGGGTCACAAATAAAGATATGTCAAAAATTTCTTTTAAATATTCAAACAGAAATAAACAAGGTACTCCTTTCCTGCGAATTTGTACTAAAATAAAAACATCTGATTTCAAAAGGGCATCAATAGTCGAGGTAAGCAAGAGATAGCTTGTAAAGACATAGGGCCTCATTACGAGTTTGGAGGTAGCCATGCTGTCATTACCGGCATGGCTACCTCCAAACTCGTGTCCAGGTCCGGGTTCTGAAAAAAAGGGAATAACCAGGCAATTCTGACTTTTGCGGGCCCGTTAATTCCCATTTTCGGGACCCGGATCCAGTACGTCCCCATTCCCATTGAGCCCTCATAGGGCTCAATGGGAATGGGTAGGATGCTAACAACGGACCCGTTAATGACAGGTCCATTGTTAGCATCCTGGTCTGCTCGCAGGTGGCGGTATGCACGTCTGGCCAGACCAGAGAAACACTGCATGCTGGATCTTGAAGGCCAAGCTCCTAAAGCCAATTGAGATACTGATTAAACTGTGAAACTCTGAATGCTGGAAATTCAAGGAATAGTTCTTAGAGCCAGGTGAGAAACACACTGAAATAAAAATGCTGCATGACGGAACCTCAAAGCTTTTTTCCTAGATCCAATAGAGAAACTGATTTAAGAAATACTGCATGGTGAAACATAAAGGTGAAATTCCCAGGTCAGAATGAAAGACATAATGATCAGAGAATTGCTGCATGCTTAAACTTGAAGATGATGTTTGTCTAGTCAATTGAGAGACATACTGAAAAGAAAGATTCTGCATGATGGAACTTGAGTGAAAGTTTCAAGATTCAAGAGGAAAACGATTTAGAAAGGGAAATACTGGATGTTGAAATTGAAAGGACATCAATATCGAATTAGTTTCCATAGAAAAACACTTACAATACATTGCTATGAGACACGAGGGGTCATTATGACCCTGGCGCTAAGGGGTTAACAGCACTGTAAAAGGCTGTGGCGCTGTTAACCTCTTAGCGCCTTACTACGAGGTCCCTTTGCGGGACCCGACCTGAACAACTGGTCTGGACCAGCCGTTAAAGTAGGGACCCGCAAAGGGACTTTGATGGCAATTATGGTACCGCAATTTGCGGTACCGTAATTGCCGCCTTCCCCATTCCCATTGAGCCCTATGGGGCAAAAATGGGAATGGGGAAGGGCCATGGAGAAAGGGGGAATTACCGCCCGCCAACCTTGAAATGGGGTGGTAATTCCCCCTTTCTCCATGGCAGACTCCGGCATGGACCATGGTGCTAACAGCACCATGGTTTAGCGCCGGAGTCCTAATGAGGGCCACGGTGTGGTGTACTGATGATTCTTTTAGAAACTGTGCTCGGGTGACCATTCCTTTAAAATGTGTGAATGTTTGCAACACGGCAACCCATATTGAAATGGATAAAACATATTGATGTCCACTGTGCGGATTTGACTGACTTTTCGTGTTTAGCCCTTTTAGTACTATTCTTAAAATCCTCCGAGTTGCTTACTGGTTTATTGATATTTCAATATGTTCTTCAATTGAACCCTGCATTTAAACTTCAAACCCTCCCACACGTTAAAGGAATGGTCACCCCACACTGTTTCTTAATGAATCATCAGTAGACCCACTCTGTGTCTCATAGCAATGTATTGTAAGTGACTTTCTACGGATCTTAACATTGATTTCAATCCCATTATCTCTGCGACCTACCCTAGTTCTCCATGGCCAGCTTGTGGAAGCACGCGCCAGTGAGTTAACATCTGCTCTGGAGGCACAAACCCGAGCAAACATGATGGTGGAACATACCCTGAATGTATTTAAACAATCACATGCCGACATGGAAAGGAAAATGACACTCTCCCATGTAGTGTGAATCAACACCTGGTTTCTCCTTTCATTTTCACTTCTTTTTGTTTTCAATAAAAACATTTCTCACATAAACAGATCAGCTTAAAGAGTAATTTAAGTATTTGTATTAACATATAATTATAGAAATACACCACTTTTGTCAAAAAGCTAGCACTGAATATGAGTATAATAGGACAGTTATCACTTCTCACAGATACAAAATATGACATCGTCTTTATACTGGCCTTTACAGTCTCCAACCATGCCACTCTGAATAGCAAAGTGTAATGGATAAAAGTCTGTGCTGTGTTGCTGAGAATGGGTCAGAATTCATTCAAGGGCTTTGGCATACAATATATTGGTCATCATTGTAAGCTCTGTGGCATTTTGAAGTAATTTAACATTTCGGTTATCCTCAAAACAGAGGGACAAGAACACATTTTCAGTCGTTGATCCAAAAACTCTGATGGCAGGGTATTTTACATATTTTTTTGTAACATTGGCTAATTCCTCATCTGCGTTTCACAGTTGCAATTGTAGTGTGTTGCTGTAAATAACTGGAACTAAAAGTATACAAACCGGTGTAAGTTGCTTCAGCGTAACAGGAGGAGTAGATGACCATCCGGAAAGACCATCACTCAAGGTTTCCTGAGGAATTTATCTATATGTACAGTAATTCAGAAGCACGCAAACGCCGGCAGACAGTATCTGTGGAAAACAATAACATGTTTTTAATAGTGCAGGAGCAGCTAGCTCATGGAACCATGACATGCCCCACCCCCATGAGAAATCATACACACCCCTTCCCCATAATAAAATGCTTTCGATCACATATTTTTCAACCAGTCAGAATTTTGAAATAGCCCTTTGACTCCACCATGTGATTCCATGCAGCACAAATCTTTCCATTCTTACATGACAGTTATCAGTTACATATTCTGTTGTTGCTCCCCATGCCAGCTCTCAAGCCTTTCACTAATGAAAGCAAGTATATGTTTTTCTTGTTCTCATACTCTTGTGGATAAAAAACACATTGTTCTGTTTGGTATGTGAATCACTCAATTCATATTTATACATTGTTTGGTCAGGTTCCTCCCTTATCAGTGAAGCAACAAGGGAAAGTTTTAAACACGTGTTACTTTTCTGTCCCTTTTATTACTGGCTAAGGAAAAGATGGTTGCTACTATTTAGGAGCCAGGGTAGCCAAACACACAGGGATCCAATCTATTGCACCAAGTCATCAGCTAATTTGCATACTACCCATTGTTTATTTCATTTATTTATTTATTTGTTATGGTTTACAATAAACCTTTTAGAAAATGATATACTAACAACAATAAGGACTAAGATAATAAATTCCCACAATATAGATATAAAAAGATTTCACAATTTCAACAATTAAATGTTTTTAAAATGTTTCAATACAATCAAGTTAATAGCTTTAACCACTGCTAAAGTCAGTGAAATTTGATGTTCAACAGATAATCTATACCAAGATAGATCAGACATTAAAAACTCTTTAGTATTTACAAAAAGTATTTAATTGCATGTGTTGATATTGATACCCATGCGATCTCCAAACAAATGTTTCCATTACTCTGCTTGCCCTAGAAACTAACTCCAGTTATTATTATATATATTATGACCAGATCGTATATTTTGTATTTCACCTCTTACAAAAATGTTAAAATGAAATCTTAAAAATATATTTCTGTAATGTGCATGTGGAAATGTAAGTAAACATGTTGGCAGGTCTTCCAATTGCTTGACTTCTAACCCACGATAGTTACATAACTTGTATTTAGCCAATCTCCCATTTATAGCAATACAATCTGACTCCCAAAGTTTATTTTTGACTGATTTGGGATTACCAATGATATTGTTTGGATTTTTTGTCACATCTGTCCCTCTGTCGCGCCTGTGGAGCTGATGGACCTTCCGCCATTAATGGGCCATCACGTCTTTCCCGAACGTGCTGCAACGTGGCCGCCTGAATGAATATCTTCTTTCAGGTTTTCAGTCACGCCGTGTTGAAACCCTCCGGACATCCTTAGGGGAAAAACCCTGTTCTAGGCCCGCCGGCCAGTGCTTTTTCTCCAGTTCTTGATACCAACTGTTGCTTACCACTTTTCTTCCTACCCTTCGTAGGCTTTCTTCTCATTGGTTTCTCTTTGCGAGTCTCCCGAGTGGGTGTCCCCACCCTTCTGTGCTTGTTTGTCTTTCTTCAGTTTGCTGGAATTCCCTGCTCTCTCTCACCATCCTAGTCCTCTGTCCCATTTTATTTGGGCCCAGGTTCTCTGCCTTCCCGCTCTCCTGGATACCAGCGCCCGCTCTCTGCACGTTGGCATTCAGTCTGTGTCAGCACGCTGTTTCCTATCCTCCACTTCACGGTATTCACAGTTCTGAGCTTGAGTTGAGAGGACTCTGCATTCAACACTTCAAGGACATCATTCCAGTCTCCTGACCTACTTCTGATTCAGAGTCCTTTTGGAATTCTTCATTGGATCTCCTCTTTATAGAATCAATCCAGGGGTTTTTCTGCCTGTTCAGACTTTTCCCATGCCTGGCTGTCTCAGGGAAGGGGCCTCTAGTCTGCCAGTTCCAGGCGGACACCGTGGCATCCCTCCACGACTGGCCTTACCTTTTCAAACAAGGGAAGACCTCAAGGAAGAAGAAGAAGGGAGAAAAGGATGGGCAAATGGGACCCCATCTTCTAGCCAAGAAGAAACAATTGAGGAGTTAGGGGACCTCTCGGATACTGGAACCAAACCTGACATTTGTACCCAGATGGGGTAAGAGCCTTTTACATTTATCGGACAGCTCTTTTAACAATCAACAGTTACCTAACTTCACAGTTATTTAAATCTTTAAATATCTTATTATGAGTGGGTGTTAGAATTGTAAGTCAAAGTGCCAGTATATTTCATTGAACATGCCCTTTAAAGAGTTAAATCCCAGTTTCTGTCTAATAGCTGACAATGGGACACTGTTGGATGTAAGCGATTTCAATCCGGTACACACCGAAGTCAAAGCCCAGCAAATAGTGCACATCTGAAATCCTTATTTATTTTTGTCTAAAAGTTCAATATTCTGAACGATATACCACTCATATCACACCCTTCTCCTGAAACCCTCCCCCCCACACCCGGTCACACTGAACCAGGAATCAGGCTGGTTTGCAAAGGTAAATATTTATTTATGTATTTAAAATTGAATCACAAAGGGCCTCATTACGACCCTGGCGGTAAGTTACCGCCAGGGCCGTGACTTTACCGCCATGGTGCTAACTACGTTAACGCCATGGCGGTAAGGGGATTTACCGCCCCATTCCGACCTTGGCGGGGCGGTAAATCCCCAATCCCCATTTACCCTTCCCCATTCCCATTTTTGCCCCATAGGGCATAATGGGAGTGGGGAAGGCGTTAATTGCGCCACCGTAAATTACGGTGGCGTAATTAACACCAAGTTCCCTTACCGCCATGGTTTTTTACACCCGCTAAAAGCAGGTGTAAAAACCGCCATGGCGGAAAGGGAACTCGTAATTGGCGGTAAGGGGTCGGCGCAGCTAACGCTGGCGCTAACCCCTTACCGCCAGGGTCGTAATGAGGCCCAAAATGTTTTAATAGATAAACAACAATCACCAATGGGGTGACAGAACACTGGATAATATCTTTAATACACAAGGATTAAGTAATAAGCAAAACAAATGCAGCACAGAAAATAATACTTTTGTGTTGGTTCCGATCAGATAGCACAGTGGTTAGCAGTTCCCCATGCAACACCCCTCACCCCCCAATAGACAATGCAAAGAGATGGAAGGAGAGAGCAGGTATTCATGAATAGTACAGATCAAACAGTGGGCCTCATTCCGAGATTGGAGGTAGCCATGGCGCTATTTGCACCATGGCTGCCTCCAATAACGGGTCCGGCACCGGTGTTGTTCAATGGGACTTACCGGTGCAGTCCGACCCTGGTGGGACCGGTTAATCCCCATTGAACAGACCATTCCCCATTCCCATTTGAGCCCCCATAGGGCTCAATGGGAATGGGCAGGGTGCTAATAACGGGCTCGCGACTTGCAAGTCCGTTATTAGCGCCCTGGTCCCTTAGCGGGACCGGTAAGGGATGTGTGGTCAGACCACACGTTCCTTACGGTCCCCGCCAAGGGACCTTGGAATAGGTCAGTAAGGGATTACCGGCACCGGTCTCCTTACCGGTGCCTGGTATCCCTTACCACCAAGTTGTAATGACCCCCAGTGTCTCACTTGCCCCTTCCCCACTCAGACAGAAAGAGAAAATCAAAGTGGGCTTTCCAACTGTCAGATTGACTTTTAAAGTGGCTGAGCAAGAACTCTAAATGTGTGGAAAAATGCTTAAATTATTCTAAATTCCTACGGGAGCCGCTTTGAACAGTTGCACACAATCACAAGCAATGATTAGGTCAGCAGAAAACAATTGAAATCTTAAGGTTCAAGACGGAAACAATTTAGAGCTATTTTACACGTGTAAACCCTTCAGATTTTCACGGCAAACTTTTCATTGAGCGATATTCGCGATAACGGGAGAATCGGTTTTGGGTTCTATAGCTATGGATGTTGGGAACAAGGAGTTGAAATTTCGTTTTTATCACAAAAACGGATGGAGTTATAGAGGTTTTAGTAAAGGTTGTTTTTGTAAAATAGGCGCGAGAATGGAAAAGAGTGCACTTTTAAAAATTACAAATGGGTTTGCTTACACTAGGGGATGACTATGAAGAAGCGAATACCACACAGGATTTTACAGTCACTGGATCAGGGTGACTCGCCCGATAAGGAAACTCAACTTCTTCAGATGAGAAAAGGGTCACCGCAAAGATAGTTCTAACAATACCGGTTCTGAAGGAAAGATAGGATGGGTTTGGGCAAGGGATAAGACAAGGCAAAGATACTCCTAACAATACTGGTTCTGAATGAAATATAGGATGGGTTGGAAATAGGGATAAGACTATGCAAAGTACATATGCTATGGGACACAGTTCTTCCTATTTATACTCACTGGATATGTTTTTAAATGGGACCGTAAGCTCGGGTCAGGATTAAGTCTGGTCTAGGAAAGACAGCACATCAGGCACGGGACTGGATCCTCTAGGCCGGTCACCGGATTGGCACAGGTTCTGCTATCCTAGTCTGTGGGTATTTGGATCAGCTGGATGGCGAGTTCCTTAGGCAAGCCTAGTGGTGGCAGCTGGATACTGGTCAAAAGGACTTCTCACACCACACAGCACTTTACTGAGTGGAGAGAATAAAATGGAGGATTTAGGGCCTTGCTGGAAATCAATAGTCTCTATTGCTGGCAAGAGATTTGGCATCTGGATCTGGATGAATATTTAAAGCTGGATGTAGGAAGCTGGATCATAGTGCTTTGACAGAATCAGGAAAGTGGCTGGATCTGTGAGTCCCTTTGTGTTGTCAGCTGTCTCTATTTATGCCTACAAATGACATCACAAAGGGGGTGTGTGGGCCGGCTTAGCTAGGCTTGCCCCTGTGAGCTGGGATAGGACCACACTTCATCTCTGCCTTGCAATTTGAGTAATTGGATCAAGGCTGGGTGATGTCACGTTTTATGATTTACTTTACAATCCTCTGAGACCTCCCTTTATCCACTGGTCTCAAAATCTGATTGTATATTAAATGTACATTTCTACATTGGTCACCTTTATACAAATCACACACAAAGATGCAATATTTTACATAGCAGCTATTCCTCAAAACCCTGCAGTGGTGGGATCTTGTCTCCCCTTTCTTCAGACTTTTGCCCTTTTCGCTATGAACACACTTTTCAATGATTATACAAATGTCCACAAATGTGCATGTTTAACATAGGGATCTGCGTGTAAATTTTCACAATTCGGACAGTAATACATTTTGCATAAAACCACATATCTTGCCATTCTTGTCCAGAACATGCCACACTGTTCTGCTGCCGCTTCACACATGCAGCCAGAAATTAAATTAACAACTCTGTCATTTTTATATTTTTCACCACTTTGAATAACAAGTTATAAGTCTTTTAAAATGTGTTCTTTGTTCATGTTTAGCAACAGATGGTTGCTTGGCTCCGCCTCTTTTTGTCTCCCTGCAGTCCAAGGCATCCCCCTCCTGGCTTGTTCCTTCCAGAGGCCATTTACGACTCCCTTGCACACTTCCAATTTCCTGGGATGCAACTTTGTCATTGCTCCTTTGCCTTCTGTAGACAGGATTCTGATCTAACCTGCAATTAACACCTCCCTGTGAGTTTCTGCTGAGAGGAAGGCCCTCCTTCTAGGAGAAAAACCTGTTTTTCCAGTTCTTTGCAGCTTCAGCCAAGCTAATTAACTTTTAAACTTAGCAAACCACATCTGTTGCATCACATACAAATACATTTCTTTCTTGGCCTTAAAATCTGTGGAATCAAAAACACAACTAAAATCTGTATTCCTTTTTGGCAACATTCCTGTTTATGTTTGCTAATTTAGGAGACTTTTTAGCGTTAGGTCATTCTAAAGCTTCCTCAGTCCTCCTCTGACAGCTGTCATTCAAGCGGCCCTGGGTGCTGCACCCAGATTTTGGCATAGAGGCTGTCAGTTTTCAGAATTTGTATGTTTCACAATATTTCATTTGATACATGGATTTTAACACCAGGCAATACTGTGAATGTTGAAAGGGTTGTGTCATAGACATTTTGGAGTTTTTGGCAACAAAGCAAATGTCATTTGTAGGCACATATTTGGATTTCATTTGCAAAGTGCTGCTTTTCTCTCTGCACTCTGTTTGCTGGTCATGGGACCCACTGGCACATTTCTGCAGGGTGTGCTCTGTTCCACTGCACATACACTATGGTCGGCGTGTTGTGCAGCCCTCTTTTTGTGTGCTGAAGCACATGGGTTGTTTAGGTTTTTGTAGGTTTTTGGCGCACACAAGGATTTTCCCACCATTGTTGCTGTTTCTTTCCCCATAACTGTCAGGGTGATGCCGCATAGCGGAGTGGGTCAATACATCCCACAGAGCCCCCCCTCCCGGCTTGATTCTGACCGCCCGTCAAGGGGAAGTGGGAAATTGGGATGTTCTTTTATTTTGTCCATGTGGAGAAATTCAGCTGCTTCTCCTGTCAGTGCTGGAGGCGACCCGCTCTCCTCGCCGGTTCTGGTCAGGAGTATTGCTGGTTCTAGTTGAGAGTATGGAACATCACTCTTGAGTCTTCCCTCCCGGTCCCCGAGTGGTCCTTCTTGGTAATCCTTTGGATAATTCTTAGTCCAGATGCTAGAAGATAGATTAGAGCATGGTTATGGATATTTTCCCACTACTGTGTCCACACATCATTTGTGGGATATCAGCAGTGGGAAGGACACTTGCATTGGTTATAATTGGCACTGTTCTCCATCTGGGTTTCCGGTTGGTTCCTCTATTTGCCACAAAATATGCCTGGGATGGCAACTCTTCAGCCGGTTTATGTTGACCCACTTGTCTTCCCCTTCTGCCAAACTGCCCTTGGGGATGCAGATTCTGTAGGTAAGTCCTGGGATGGTCCCCTCTCCTCCATTTCTGAAATTCCATTAATAACTAGGGTCCAAATTAATATCAAGTTGGTTGAGGACGTCCCGGCTCATATAAAAGGCGGAAGGAAGAACTCGCACAACTCAACAAGTATCTATTATGCTTTTGTCATTCCTAGAAATGTTGATCATACAACAGCTAAGCAGAGGATGTTTGGAGCAGGGTGGTTCCAGATCCCTCACCCATTGCTGCACTGACTCTACAGCGGGTAGGGGCTGGTCTTTTTTGAATAGTGCTTCGCTAATGGAGCTTTCTTCGCTATTCAAGTCAACTCGGCGAGGACAGACTCCTTCCCATCATTTAACTGAATCGAGGGAATTGCTGTTCACCCCTTTTCAGAATGCCAGCTAAGTTCTGTGCTGGTTTGTTGTCAATTTTGGCTATGAACTTGGGATTTTCGGATGGTACATTAGTATAAAATTTAAATGTATCTCCCTCCAGGGTGGAATGCCACTTGAGACTGGAAGGGAGGCTGATTTGCAGAAATGGAGAAGAGTTCACCTCACCGTTTGGTGGTCCCATATCTATGATGGTGACGTGGGGTGTGTCGTTGTTCTGAAAGTAGAACCTAACTAGGTCCGGTTTTTGCTCAACCATGTGGCATGTGCCATTTAGACTCACACGGTTGACGCTTTGCTTTAATTTAATTGGCCGGTGGGTCTGGGGCAGGAGGACCTTGTTGACACAATTTATGAGGGGAGACAGCCTGCGGAGGATGTCATTGCCTAATAGACAGGGGGTTCCCTCTGGCACCACAACCAAGACCAGGTGCTTCATTTTGTGTTGCCCAATTTTAATTTCCAGTTCTGCAGACCCTTCAACAGGAATTTCCTTACCGTCAAAGTTCTGGAGCTGTCCAGGAAGAGGGGTGAGAGGAATTTGGTATATCTCCCCCCTTCCCGAATTTAGCTGCTCAAAGACCCTCTTTGACAGCAAGGTGGCTTGGGATCCAGTGTCCACCAGTGGTGAAATTGCACATTGCCCTTGCACCTGGATGGAGACGTAAAATCTACCTTCCTTCTCCTCCAAGGGGCAAAGTTAATGGGTGCTCTGGGTAATCTTGATGGTCAATTTGCTTATTTCTGACTCTGACACCGGGATATTTGGGTCAATAGATGGTGTCGGAGTTGCAGAATCTGGGACCGAATTTTGACACACCGCTATTTGGCGAGTCACGGGCTCCCCTTGTTCTGTTTCTGGGTTGCCCCTCCCCCTTTCTGGAGGCAGTCAACAGGAGTGGTTGGTGAGGTTCGGGGTTCCTCTTGGGCTGGTTCTGGGTTGCTCCCCCCTTCTAGGAGGCGGTCCCCAGAATGGAGTTGGATGGTTTGGGTATCTGAGCACAAAGTTTCATACTCAATGATTTGAGGAGTCTCAGGCTCCTCCCTTTCAGATCCAGGGCTGTCCTCCCCCCCTTTTTGGAGGCAGTCTCCAGAATGGATTTGGGCAGGATCCTGGGTGTGAGCTTGGGGATCTGCAAAGAAAACAGGATAGTTGAACATGGGGGAGTTTTGAACTCACCTGGTTCTGATTCTGGGCTGCCCCCCCCCTTTTTGGAGGCAATCACCAGAATAGTTTTGAACAAGGGGCTTTTCATTCTGGTCATTCTGGGGTTCAATGATGGGCGGTTTTAACTCGGTCCCCCATCTACCTAGTCTTTGTCAGGATCTCTTGGGACCCATTTTTCTTTAGGAGGAGTTCCATCATCCTTGAAGGAGATCATTTTCCCAGAATCCTCTGAGGACCTCTCTCCTTCAAATCGGAAGATTCGCACCTCCTCCACAAAATGGGCCTTTTTAGGCTCTTTATTTCTCCTACCCACCCTCTGTTCCTGGGGTGCAGACTTTCGGGGGCAGGAGATTCTGGTTCCAGTTCCTGGGTTTCCAGGGGCTTTTCACAAGTGGGGAAGGAAGCTTCCTCTAAGGCTTTACACCCCCCTTCCCCTTGTGCCTCCTCCCTGGGAACCGTTGGGTTGTCAGGGTTCTTCCCTTGTCATTGTTCTGGAGCACCAGACCCTTGATTTGAGGAGTTTTGAGTCGCCATGTTCATTGGAGGGTTTTGCTGCGCCCTCAACATGCGACCCAGATCCTATGCCATGTTCTGGACTGGTGCTCCAGTTGGGACACCCGCTCTGGCTGGTACGGGGTCCTCTGGTCTACCCTTGGTTGATCACGGGAAGGGTAACTATCCCTTCTTCAGAATACCCCTGGTTAGGATAGTTTTGGTACCCCTCCACCCTTGGCCTCTCCTCTCCCAGATTGGGCTGTCTGGGCTCAGGAAAGTGGGGAAAGAAAGAAGGGTTGTTTTGGGGGTTGAGGTTTGGTGGGTCCTGGGAAAAAAAATTCAACCCGACATTTGAGGGATTACTGCCCTCCTGGGGAAAGTGCGGAGGGAAGTTCCCTGGGTTGGCAGCTGCCTGGTTGGATCCCCCTCTGTGGGCTGGAGGAGTCATCACATAACCCAGGATGGGTCTGTTGCCCTTGTACCGGGGGCTGATGTAGTCAGGGGAGTTAGGGGTCCCATTTGTGGGGTTACCTCCCTGACTCCCAGTTTGGGATTGGCCGGAGGCCTTCTGGGTCTGGGGTTGGTAGGATTCTGTGCGGGAATGTCTTTAGGCCCCCCCATCTCCAGATCTAAAATGGGGGCAACCTTCACCTCCGCCACCTTAACAGCAGCAGGGGTGTTGGTTGCTTTTGGGCTTTTGTTAGTACTTTTACTTTCTAGTGGCTTCTGCACTTCATAGATGCGAGTTGCTTGTTCAATGACCCAGTCTAGTGATCTTTTCTCATGAAAGTCTCTCACTAGATGGGTCATAATGTATTTAGGGAGAGCATGAAAGAAGGTGTTGATAAATTCCCTACTGTCAGTGCGCACCCTCCTGGTGGTCTGCGCAAAGGCACATTTCAGTTCTTGGACAAATTCTTGTGGGGCCTGGTCTTCCCCACATTGCACGTTGTAGGCTGCCTTGCAGGCCTCTTGAGGGTTTCTATGAATTGAAAAATGCTTGAGGATGGCCGCCCTATAGGTGAACAATCTTGAATGGTTCTGATCCTCCAGCCCCGCAAATAAGCTGGAGTATTCAGGTGAAAATGTCCACTTGACATACTGAATACAGCTTTGCTGTCCTTCAGGTGAAAAGTCTCCATCATTTGCTCAAACAATTCAAGGTGCTCCCAAACTGAATATTTGGCATTTTTGTGGTAAGGTGTGATGACGATCCTAATAGCTTTGATTTGCTGCCGGGGATCTTTCAGTAAAGCTCTCTTAACTTTGTTGGCCTTTTTAGTTCTGGTCTCCCTGGTCCACTCATCCTCTGACTCAGAGGCACTGCTACCAGAGGTGGCCGTCTGCTCCTCTAGGCTCTCCCTGATTCTGCAAGCTTGGGAATGGCTGGCAGAATGTGGGGGCCTAGTCTCTTGAGATCTGTGGTGCTCAGAAGAGTCTTCTGACTCTCCCTTGCTCCCAGGATTGGTTGAGTACCCCCCACGATCCTAGCTGGGAAGAGGTTTTTAAGATGCTCTTAGTGGGCCTAGTCTCATGGAATTCCCCACCAAATGTTACTGACTGATCTCTTGGTAAGTGATATTTCTGAGGAGTCTCACTGATCAGAGAAGCTGGCCCTAGTATTTGGGAATCATAACAAAAGGGGGGCACTGGTAATAGCAGTGTACAGTGTGAAGCCCTAACAGGCTAGTGTTTTAACACAAAAAGAGGGCAACACACAACTGTGTATGGTTTTCAAAAGAGGAGTGTATGATCCCTTAACCAGGGATGAACATTGGTGCACAGCGACTGTGGAAATAAAGGGTAGGTCTAGAAGACAGAAGGATAGATCGAAACAGCTTACTGTCCCTACCTACTCCCTGGCGTGGGAACTTTCCTTAGGTAGCACTGATGCAACGCTTACAAAAATGAGGATAGGAGAAGATGGTAAAGAGAAATCATTTTTGAAAAATCGTAACAATTTAAGAATTGTTATACCTCTGTATATCCCAAGTCACTGCTATCATCCTGATTGGGTATGGGCGAAAAAGTGTTTAAAATGAGTACAAACACATAGGGTTCAAACACACAAGGATAAGAAGTCGACTTTCTACTTTGGGTCAAAAAAATGTAATATCCCGTAGATAGGTCGAGCCATCCTAGGGTGGCTCTGATATAAAAATTCAAAAGCTCGAGAGAAATCCTGAAAATAGCCAATACAGTGCTATAGTAGGTGTTCCCTATTCAGGGTGAGCTTTTTCAAAACGAAGACAAACAGCCCACAGCAGCCGTCCAAAAAAGTACTATGTGTTGGACAGGTTGTGGGATAGATAAAAAACATGTACACGGTTGTTCATGGTCTAGGTAGAAATGACTTTGGCCTCCACCACGTTACAACCACTGTCTACCGGTTTCAGTGGTGTGTATTTTAGTGAAACCACTTTCATCAGGACAGTCTTCTTTAAAAGCAAACAAACAAGCAAGTTGGTGGTTATCAATGTTCAATCACCAATTTTAGCCACAGGGTGAATACTTTACCCTGCTACTTATTGCCATCGCAGGGAGGTTCGAGAAGAGAACCTATGGACACACAGACATATAATCCATAGTCACTTCCCAGTCACTGCTACAGGCTCATAGTGCTCAGAGACAACAATATAGGTTTTTGTGTCTCTCTACAGTTCAACAGAGTTGAGACCTATCCATTCGTCACACATAAAATCTTTAATCAGACAGGTTAGCATTTGCATCGGGAAAAACGTCCCTGTGCAAGGCAACCAATCAATCCGATGGTCTTGCAACTAGTCAATTCTCTTAACTGAATAAAGAGTGATCTCAATAAGACAAAATTCAGTAAGAGACATTGACAATCATGTACTGACCTTCCAGCTGCCCTGGGTCAGCTGTATTTCAAAGGTTTGCAAGTTTTTAGCAGGTCAAGGCTGGTGTCCGTGCGTGTCAGCAACACGGTATCACGAAAACAGGTTGCTCCTACATGAAACAAGGGGAGGAAAAAGCAAAAAGCAAAAAGCAAAAGGGGCCGTTACCAACAGCGTAATTCGAAAATGGTACACCCCCCTATGTGTGTGGTACACCCCTCTGTCCTCTGTTATCTATCATCATGGCTATAAATGCCCCACTGATGGATTGGGAAAAGGTTACAAATTCTAGGTATTATGTTGGGGCCGTTTTGTGGTCATGCATTTAATACGCATGGTTTTTGCTCATAGATATTTGGACATAGGCGGTGTAAGGTGCCGTATATCCATCAGAGCCGGCACGAGCACGGGATAGTGTAAGGGTAAGCTGATTCCAGCAGCTCCGGACCGCGCAGCTACTTTTTCGGTCGGTGTCTCGAGAGAAACAAGTAAGTGTGGGTACAAGGCTCAGAGGCTGAAAACCGTGTAGTGCACAGCACGTGGCATCTTCTATCCCATGCTTGTGCCGGCTCTGATGGGCCTCCTCCTCTTACGTGGTGGAGGCCAAAATCATTGCTACCTAGACCATGAACAACCGTGTACATGTTTTTTATCTATCCCACACCTTGTCTAACACATAGTACTTTTTTGGACGACTGCTGTGGGCTGTTTGTCTTTGTTTTGAAAAAGATCACCCTGAATAGGGAACACCTACTATAGCATTGTATTGGCTATTTTCAGGATTTCTCTCAAGCTTTTGAATTTTTATATCAGAGCTACCCTAGGATGGCTCGACCTATCTACGGGATATTAAAAAGGTGTTTGTACTCTTTTTAAACACTTGTTCGCCCATACCCAATCAGGATGATAGCAGTGATTTGGGATATACAGAGGTATAACAATTCTTAAATTGTTACGATTTTCAAAAATGATTTCTCTTTACCATCTTCTCCTATCCTCATTTTTGTAAGTGTTGCATCAGCGCTACCTAAGGAATGTTCCCACGCCAGGGAGTAGGTAGGGACAGTAAGCTGTTTCGATCTATCCTTCTGTCTTCCAGACCTACCCTGTATTTCCACAGTCACTGTGCACCAATGTTCATTCCTGGTTAAGGGATCATACACTGCTCTTTTAAAAACCATACACAGTTGTGTGTTGCCCTAGTATTTGGGAACCTGTACATAGATGCCTGCCCATCCATTTCTGGAAGGCGTTGATCCATCAGTCCCATATTTCCCATTATGTTGAAGTCTCCCATCCACCTGGCCCTTGGTTCATATGACCCAGTGGACATGGGGGTGGCAGAGTCCATGGAATTGAAGGGATTGAAGTCCCTGATGCCAGGGTTCCTGTGATTATGCTCAGGGGTTTCTCTCTCCCATCTTATCTCATCTTTTTCAGCCCCTATTTCCTGATGACATGCCAAGATCTGGCTTTTTTGCTCCTCTATTAAGGCCTTACTGGTCTCTATGAGTTGTTCTTGCATGGCTATCTGTCTATGGAGCCTGTCATTCTTTTCACAGAGAGCCTCATTGTCTCTCTGTGCTTCATGCCTGAATTGTGAGTATTTGGCCAATTTTTGCTGCAGGAGACACACCATCTGAATTTGGTCCTTACTGTTTTTATTATTCTTTGCCAGAGCCTCCTCCACCCGCCTGGTGTGCTCTAACAGCTTTTCATTATCCATTTTGATTTCACCAAGTTCCTGAAAGGCCTGGTGATTTTCTTCTAACGTTGTTTTTGTTTAGCTGACTTCCTGGCCCAAGGAGTTCCTTTCCTGAGTTAGAGTGCCCCTTTGTGCAGCCAGGTCGTCCCTCTGTTTTTTAAAGGGACCAGCTTTCTGGTGCTCCTCATCAAACTCTGTTTGGGATTCTAAATCTTTAATAATTAATTTATTATTTTCCCCTTTTAAGGATTCTAGGTGGTTTTCTAGGGTGACTAACTGTTCGGCGCATGCTTTGTTAAAAGTTAATTGCTGCACCAGTTTTTGTTGACTCTGTTTTAAAGATTCAAGCCTTTCCTGACACTCTTTTTGCAGTTTCAGTACCTGGGCATCTTGCTCTGCATTCTTCTGCAGTAAGAGCGTCAGTTCTTCTTGCAGTTTGGTGGCATACTGCCTAGCCTCTGTTTCAGCTTCTTGGCTACTCTGGAGCCTTTGCTCTGCGTAGTCCTGATTAGTCTGGATTTTCTGCATTGCTTCCCATTGCCTCTTTGTGAAGTCTACATGGTCTGCATGCTTTTCCGGTATGACTCCTATGTGGAGGTACAGGTAGGCTGCTATTTTGGCAATTTTGCATTGCTCCTCTTTTATTTTAGGGGTCATGTACAGCTCACTGAGTGCTTGATGTAATGGCCCCTTGTCCTGCCAGATTAAGGTTGGTTTCAGTGACTTCTTGTTTTATTCCCTGCAGCCATACCTGTTCGTCCTGTTCTACCCATTCACCCCTGAAAAACAATTTGCGCAGTAGGTGTTCCCTTGCAATATTGATTTCCACTGAGGTTGCCATTCCGGAAATATTAATTTCCTTCTGGTTTATCTAAGGGTTATTTTACTTTCGCAAACAGGCCCAACTCCTTTGAGTATTTCTTTTGAGGGGTGCTTATACAGTGTAGCCCAGTATGGTAACCCAACAAGGTGTATGTACCCTGTCAGCTAGCACACTGTGTTAGACTGTCACGAGTGATATGTTTAATTCAGGATCTCGCGACGAGCCCCCAAGCTGTAAGTGATTTCAATCCGGCACACACCCAAGTCAAAGCCCAGCAAGAAGTGCACAACTGAAATCCTTATTTATTTTTGTCTAAAAGTTCAATATTCTGAACGATATACCACTCATATCACACCCTTCTCCTAGAACCCCCCCAGTCACACTGAACCAGGAATCAGGCTGGTTTGCAAAGGTAAATATTTATGTATTTAAAATTTAATCACAATATGTTTTAATAGATAAACAACAATCACCAATGGGGTGACAGAACACTGGATAATATCTTTAATAAACGATGAGTAAATAATATGCAAAACAAATGCAGCACAGAAAATAATTTGTGTTGGTTCAGATCAGATAGCACTGTGGTTAGCAGTTCCCCTTGCAGCACCCCTCACCCCCCAATAGGCAATGCAAAGAGATGGAAGGAGAGAGCATGTATTCAGATATAGTACAGATCAAACAGTGTCTCACTTCCCCCTCCTCCCCTTACACAGAAAGAGAAAAACGAAGTGGGCTTTCAACTGTCAGAATGACTTTTAAAGTGGCTGAGCAAGAACTCTAAATGTGTGGAAAAATGCTTAATTGATTCTAAATTCCTACGGGAGCCGCTTTGAACAGTTGCACACAATCACAAACAATGATTTGGTCAGCAGAAAACAATTGAAATCTTAAGGTCCAAGTCGGAAGCAATTTAGAGCTATTTTACACGTGTAAACCTTTCAGATTTTTAAAATCGCGGCAAACTTTTCATTGCGCAATATTCGCGATAATGGGAGAATCACACTGATTTAAAGTGCGGTTTTGGGTTCTATGGATAGATATGGATGTTGGGAAAAAGTAGGACTGAGGGAGTTATAGAGGTTTTAGTAAAGGTCGATTTTGTAAAATAGGCGCGAGAATGGAAAATAGGAGTGCACTTTTAAAAATGACAAATGGGTTTGCTTACACTAGGGGATGACTATGAAGAAGCGAATAACACACAGGATCTTATAGTCACTGGATCAGGGTGACCCACCCGATAAGGAAACTCGACTTCTTCAGATGAAAAAAGGGTCACCGCAAAGACAGTTCTAACAATAACGGTTCTGAAGGAAAGATAGGATGGGTTTGGGCTAGGGATAAGACAAGGCAAATATACTCCTAACAATACTGGCTCTGAATGAAAGATAGGATGGATTGGAAATAGGGATAAGACTATGCAAAGTATATATTCTATGGGACACAGTTCTTCCTATTTATACTCACTGGATATGTTTTTAAATGGGACCGTCAGCTCTGGTCAGGATTAAGTCTGGTCTAGGAAAGACAGCACATCAGGCACGGAACTGGATCCTCTGGGCCGGTCGCCGGATTGGCACAGGATCTGCTCTCCTAGTCTGTGGGTATTTGGATCAGCTATATGGCGAGTTCCTCAGGCAAGCCTAGTGGTGGCAAGCCACAGAATTTCTGGATACTGGTTCAAAAGGCCTTCTCACACCACACAGCGGTTTACTGAGTGGAGAGAATACAATTCAGGATTTGGGGCCTTGCTGGAAATCAGTAGTCTCCATTGCTGGCAAGAGATTTGGCATCTGGATCTGGATGAATATTTAAAGCTGGATGTAGGAAGCTGGATCAGAGTGTTTCGCCAGAATCAGGAAAGTGGCTGGATCTGTGAGTCCCTATGTGTTGTCAGCTGTCTCTATTTATGCCTAAAAATGACATCACAAAGGGGGTGTGTGGGCCAGCTTAGCTAGGTTTGCCCCTGTGAGCTGGGATAGGACCACACTTCACCTCCGCCTTGCAATTTGAGTGATTGGATCAAGGCTGGGTGATGTCACGTTTTATGATTTGCTTTACAAGCCTCTGAGACCTCCCTTTATCCACTGTCCTCAAAATCTGATTTTATATTAAATGTACATTTCTACATTGGTCACCTTTATACAAATCACACACAAAGATGCCATATTTTACAAAGGAGCTATTCCTCAAAACCCCGCCGTGGTGGGATCTTGTCTCCCCTTTCTATAGACTTTTGCCCTTTTCGCTATGAACACACTTTTCAATTTTTATGCAAATGTCTACAAATGTGCATGTTTAACATAGGGATATGCGTGTAAATTTTCACAATTCTAACAGTAATAAATTTTGCATAAAACCACATATCTTGCCATTCTTGTCCAGAACATGCCACACAGTTCTGCCCCCTTTTCACACGTGCAGCCATAAATTAAATTAACAACTCTCATTTTTATATTTTTCACCACTTTGAATAACAAGTTATAAGTCTTTTAAAATGTGTTCTTTGTTCATGTTTAACAACAGATGGTCGCTTGGCTCCGCCTCTTTTTGTCTCTCTGCAGTCCAAGGCATCCCCCTCCTGGCTTGTTCCTTCCAGAGGCCAGTTATGATCCCCTTTCATACTTCCAATTGCATGGGCTGCAACTTTGTCATTGTTCCTTTGCCTTCTGTAACCAAGATTCTGCTCTAACCTGCAATTAACACCTCCCCGTGAGTTTCTGCTGAGAGGAAGGCCCTCCTTTTAGGAGAAAAACCTACCTTTCCAGTTCTTTGCAGCTTCAGCCAAGCTAATTAACTTTTAAACTTAGCAAACCACATCTTTTGCATCACATACAAATACATTTCTTTCTTGGCCTTAAAATCTGTGGAATCAAAAACACAACTAAAATCTGGCAACAATCCTGTTTATGTTTGCTAATTCATCAGACCTTTTAGTGTTAGGTCATTTTAAAGCTTCCTCAGTCCTCCTCTGACAGCTGTCATTCAGGCGGCCCCGGGTACTGCACCCAGATTTTGGCATAGAGGCTGTCAGTTTTCAGACTTTGTATGTTTCACAACGTTTCATTTGATACATGAATTTGAGTACCAGGCAATACTGTGAATGTTGAAAGGGTTGTATTATAGGCATTTTGGAGTTTTTGGCAACAAAGTAAATGTCATTTGTAGGCACATTTTGGGGTTTCATTTGCAAAGTGCTGCTTTTCTCTCTGCACTTTGTTTGCTGGCCATGGAACCCACTGGCACATTTCTGCAGGGTGTGCTCTATTCCACTGCACATGCACCATGGGTGGCAGGTTGTGCGTGCCTCTTTTTGTGTGCTGAAGCACATGGTTTTTGTAGGTTTTTGTAGGGTTTTGCCGCCATTGTTGCTGTTTCTTTCTCCATAACTGGCAGGGTGATGCCGCATAGCATAGCGGAGTGGGTCAATACATCCCACATGGATAATGATAAAGCCTTCCTCGACAGGATGCCCTTTACCCTGGGAGGGAGGTTCAGTTGCACAAGTGCCAAAGTTCAAAACCATACGTAATGCTTGGGATTACCAAACCCTGTAAAATTACACCAAAAGTATAAGTGAAAAATCTTGACTCTTGACTTTAATATCCTCACTTGTGCAGCAAATAGAATATTCTTTTTTCCTCAGGCTGAAATAGAGTAGAGGAGTACTTGTATTATCAAAGATCTGAAATTCTAAGTATGTGATGTGATTTAACTTCTCTATTATATTCTCTTTTAATGCCCAATTAAACCTGGTTGGGTTTCTCAAGCTTGAGAAATGTATTATCGTTTTCACTGTATTTAACTCAAGTTCATTCTTCAGTGAGTAGACAGGTAATGAGGAAAGAGCTTGCTGAAGGGCCACCGGATTGTAATCAAATAAATAATATCCACATAGGCAAGCCACTGTGCTTCATTGATGCCAAACTAAGGCAGAGTAGGGTGAGTCTCAGTGAAGGCTAAACGCAAGTCAGATATATGCATATTAAAGAGGCAGGGAGCAAGCATGCAACCCAGTATCAATCCTCTGAGGGTAGGTATCATTTTAGTCAAAGCAGCCCAGTTATCCAGTCTTATTTTGATTGACGGGTTGGCATGCAAGTGAACTTTAATATTCAAAAGTCCTTTTTGAAAGTCTCCATGATGCTAACGTGTTCCGAAAATGAAGGCTGTTTACATAATCACAAGCTGCAGACAAATCAATAATTGCTGCAAAGATAGCCAGGGAATTTCTGAACCAGGCTTGATTCTGAAGGCATGATGATTTATAGCTGTTCAATTGGGTTCTGCCGGATTCCCTAAAACCTGGCTGACTTCTTTCCAATTTCATGGATGCTACCACCCACTTTTCCCCATTACCAATTGTACAATTACATTCCTGAGTAGATCATTGGGCATGAGAACAATACTGTCAAATTCTCAATCTAGACAAGGAATTGGGAGTGATTACTAGTGTGTGTTTATGAATGAACAATTGTATAAAGAAATTGTGTATACGGGTAAGCAACTTGCACTGGCCGATGAAGGGCGTAACTGAATGGGCCTCATTAGGATCCTGGCGGTGATGGTTTGAACAGTGCCGGTAAGGCACCGGCACCGTTCATACCGTCCCGCCGCATTACGAGTTCTGCTTGCGGGTTCCTGACAGCCCGTCAGGTCTTACCTGGCGGGCTGTGCCGCACCCGCAAGCATAACTCGTAATGCCGCCGGCACCATTATCAATAGTGCCGGCGCATCCATGCTCCCCACCCCCATTCTGCCCTCTTGGGCAGAATGGGGATCGGGAGCCCAGCAATACTGCCACTCGCGAATGGGCAATTACCGGCCCATTCATCTCATAATGGGCCGGTTATTGCTCAATCAGGGGAGCCGGTGCCTGTAGCGAGCATGGCGGTAGCTGTGCCTGCCATACAGGCAGGGCTACCACCATGCTCGTAATGAGGCCCAATGTCTCTTCAATTAAATATTTATTTAATGATTTGCTTGGGCAAATATTACAAAGGACTAATAGTCAACCTTTCTGCATGATGAAGGACTTTAACTATTAAATTATTATTGTAGGATTGTAGCAGTGTCAAATTTATTTTTGAATTACTATTTTATGCTATTAGTATTTTGTGCTATACGCATTCTTTCCACAGTGCTTCTCTGATAAAAGCCTAAAGCTACACAGGTCCTCCACTCAAGTCAGAAGTGAGGCAGCTCGTAGATCAGTAGCCATATAAAAACGGTACACACACTCCCCCATTGACAGAGAAGCTTGAGATTAAAAGAGGGGCATTTTTTCCAGTGGGGCTGTCGTTAGCAAGAAAGGTAACACATTACTTTGTATTATGCAATATATCAATAGTCATTATTATTATGTGAAGCAAACTTATAGGCTGATGCCTTTCTGAAGAGCATACCCTGACAACCAGCTCTCTATCTATTAGGGGTGAATCAACTGCAGGACTGCACACTTTGGTTAGGAGATGAAGATGGGATTTGAGCTTAGTCTGCTATTTCTGCACATGACTGCATCTCTTCCCAGTTCTTGTTACAGCAAGCTGAAATTATTTGGGAATGCTTTACTTCATAAACTTAAATAATTACCTGTTTTGTTGAAATGACTTGGAAACTAAACAAATTACATAATAAACAATTGTCAACATATTCTGTTTAAATGCAGAAACATGTTATGCAAAATGAGAATGTGCGTAGATTTGTCTTCTCCTTAATCAAATAAAGTACAGTACAAAAGTGGCAGAACGATAATTGATTTGACATTTGATATTTTTCAAAGAGTAAACTGTTGTTTGTGTTAAATAAACAGAACTGAAAATAAGCCAGGCATAGGCCAGTGACATCTGATTGGTTCTCTTCTATCCAAACCCCCTTCCACTCCAAATATCTATGTGAAAGGATTAGTCCCTGTGCTTACAAATGCAACCGAAATGTGAGTAGACAAACCTTTCTATAGAAGACAGCACAGGACTAGAAAGCGAGATAAGATGAGTTGACCAGTTTCATTGTATCATCCAGTGGAAAAACTGGTATATGGAAAATGATGTTAACCAAGGTGAAATATCACCCCAGCATTCTAATCGGGGTTTATCTCTTCCAATCATTAAATAATAATTTACATGTCACATTTAATTTTGATAAAGAGAATAATTCTCCTGAATACATATCACAACATTTCAAAAGATTATTTTAAATATAACATATATTGTAACATTATATATCACTTAGTCAAACATTAAGTATAAGATGTCAGGTCTCAAAGAAAAATATTCTTTCTATTAATGTTGCACAGAAACATATTCAAAATATAAATAATTTTGCCATACTAACTTCAATCAAACAAAACTCCTACGTCAGAATATTGATCACTAACAGTGTATAAAGCAACATTCATAGGATTTGATGATGTTTTATAATCTCTACACGTTTCAGAAAAAGTTCCTTTGTCAAGAGTATATGCCATAAACTTTATTAAAATTTTGTTTACTTCATCGAAGGGTTTTGATCCCATCCATGTCTGAAATAATATGTACAAAACACTATATTAGTCCCACTGAGATATCATGAAAAGAGATCTATTACATATCAAATGATTGATAAGGGAATTAAATAAGAGCACTAACCTCCTCATATGTAGAGATAAAAATTGGCACAGCTCACAGAGAGTTAATATAAAAATCTCAAAAATAAATGTTAAATCACTATCCATTTTTTGTCCTGAAAAAAGATATATATCTTTTTAAATACTAAATATTTTCATAACGTTGATATTAAAATAGATTTAATCTATCTGTGTGTTTACCCAATGTTCTTAAAGGAAATACACTTCTGGATCCTTCTCCATAAAGATATCTGTGATAATCCTCCTAAGCATGGCAGTTCTTCAAAAAGCAAGAGCATTATTCAAAAGCTAGGTGTGTTAAGAAAATACCAATATACTCCATGGATAACAAACTTACCAGCTCAATAAGATTGTCCCACATGGCAAAGAAGAAACAAACCTAAAACTTCCTGTAACCCCTTTAAATAACCTAGTAAAAAATCCTCAAAATCGTGGCAAAAACTGGAAGTGGTGTTGACAAAAAAAGAAATCATACCATCTGGTTCAGAGATCTGTAGAAGCCACATTGGTGCCTTGTTACACGTAATTACTGTTAATCTTCAATTAGTGTGAGGAAAAGTGGAAGCATCCATAGATAAATGTTAGTTCAAAACGAACATTATAAATATAAATGTGTAATTTTTTTTATTTCGGCTTTGGTTTATTTCAAACCTTTGCCACACAACAAATACAAAATATAAAAAAGGAAAAGAAAATATATGCCAATAAATCAGCACAAAAAAAAACTTGCATCTAGCATCGTGGACAATGTTCCCTTTAAGCTGTGCGCATGTGCGCTTGCCCAGCTTCCTTCTGGGTGCCGCTCAGAAGAATTTTAGCAGCGCACACAGACAATTTACACCTATTCAAAAAGATTTAATAAGGGACAATCCACATCAGCTACCTACTATTTGCTTTCTCTGAAACGTAAGCAACTGTTCTTGGTATTTTTGTCTAACCTATTTACATTGCGCTATTATACACGCTTCACCTTAAAAACCTAACAACAGAATACCGCCACAAGAGGTTAAAAACGAATATGAAAAAGTGGCTCCATGAACAGAACACATAACTAAGAAATACCTGCACACATTTACCAAATTATCTTTCTTCCCCACCCATAACTCCTATGCTTGACTCTACCACACTTAAACCGTATGACTCGTACTCCGCCCCAGGCCACATTCAGGTATTACCAGACAACCTTGACTCTGCCTACCTTAGTTCTGCAAAATGTTACCAGACTTGGATACAAGTCTTGTTTTATGTTTATTATAATGTGAATGTCGTTCAACGCACAAACATTTCTCTTGCTCGTGGTGCCTTAGAAAAACCATTACCCACACTATGTAATCCAAGTGTCAGCTCAAATTTCAGATACTGACTGTAAGTAAGCAGGCTACTAGGATGTGTAACCTCATCCCATGATTCCTATTCTTTGTACATATGGCACACAAGCACATTGAAGAGCCCCCTTTGCAAGTTAACGCATTATAAAACTCAAATATGAATTCGCCCTCTAAGGATTTTGAGTAGGCAAATGTCATGCTCAGTGTCTCCTACTTTAGCATTGCTAACATTACCCTATAAGTGGAGAGCAACATTGCAAAATAAATTACTTGGCCTGCAAGGGATAATTGATATGGGCTCTACTTGGCATTATCCTTATATAAAATGAGGGCAACAATATTCATATAACTAGAATGCTTTTCACACAATCTGTAACCTTTCCAAATGTTCAGAGTTTCATGGGGCATAAACCTTAACAAATTAAATGTTAACTCGCTGCTATACAAAAATGGTTTCACTAAGCTCTTGTATAATCCTACCCAACAATTGAAAGGTGGGTTATGTTGCCAGCAATCTTGTATGTACTTCATAGTAATTGTGCACATGCAGATGACATTTTCTTAAACTGCACATAACATCATGAAACTTTAAATTGGATTTGCTTGCAAAGTTTTGTGGGTATGCAAATATCCCAGTTAGTGTTTTACTGTTACAATCCCTCACTTTTTATGGGGCCCTGTCAACTACTATTGGAGGCTAGTACAGGAGCTAGGAAGGTTGTGGAAGGGAACAGGAGAAAACTCCTTCGGGGTGAAGAACAAATCAGCAACTTTCAAACACCAAATCGGATGTTTTGGCAGTACAGTACAGTGAAGGAAATGTTTGTTGCTAAAGGATAGGAGTAATAGTCTAGGAAACTGCACCTTCTATTTCTTTCTTTGCTCAGCTGCTGAGGGCTTTTCAATATAATTGTTTGCAAGTATTGCCTCTAGCATCTCCATGCATCTTGTTCAACTGATAAGTGAATTTCAGGGGAGTCCCTAGTTAAAGAAGAAGGAACTCAATATTTTGTACATGTTAGCATTGCTACTATTGATTTACAGGGCAAATCTATTTGATTTTCTTCAATGGGGTGCCAGAAGACAACCTCGATAAGGCTCTTGTTGATTTTTGTGTAGGCTATGGTGAGCAAAACTATACGCTGTATTATGTGCCCTGTAATTTCACTTTCTATGTCAGGATTTCAAGCTGGGCTCCGATATGATTTTTCTCCATAATTGCAATCAAACAATTTTTCAGGGAGCAAGAAAGTAATTGGCTTTGTCAGTAGAGATATTTCATGCTTATTAAAATATGTTCTTTAATACTTGAGTTTCTACCAATGTGCCTGCTCTGCTGGTCACTGATTCGAAAAATATCAGAGGAACTTTGAGGGTAGAAGCAGGGGTATATTCCTATGCTCCTGGTTTCCTGTTTTTGTTGGGCACATTGCCCTGTTTTTAGGGATTGAAATGGATGGTCTATATGTCTCCTAGCTATAAGGCTGGTGTTGAGTAAATGTTGTTACAACTCACAGAACAGCATAATGTGGATAGTAAATCAGAGGCACGGGAATTCTGATCATCATATTCTGTGGTGCAGTTGTTCTGATGCAATTATCATCCTGTTATCACAGGAATTGGCTCAGTAGAACGGGATGACACTGATTAAGTTTTAATACATATCACATTTTATTCAATTAATTCATCACAAAAAAATTCATACTAATATCATAAAATCACATAAAAATCAATTAATTCATACCCTCATTCATAACCACATACAACACTCATTCAGACCTTTGAATATAAAAAGCCCTAGTGTTTTCACAATAGGTATTCAAAATATCATTACATAACATGTTCATTACAACAAATGTATTCCTTTGGCCTATTCAGCAATGACCCAGTCCATAGTATCAAGTGTCATTGTATAACTGGTATCGAATTCCACCAGATATCTTTTTCAGAAAAACGTCGATGTAATGATATTTTGAATACCCATTGTGAAAACACTAGGGCTTTTTACTTTTCACTTTGAGTCATGGGGACCACCTTCTATTTTTTGACCAGGGATACAGTTCCGGGGGAAACAAAAAAGCAGTCTAATGTGGAACACTGAGTCCCTCTGCTCCATGTTGGGGCACCTGACATATCCCCCAGAATATGACCGTTCAGCATATGAAAATGTTGCTGTGCAATTTCTCTCATCCAGGTCTTTGCCCTGGATATTTTCTTCTGCTTCAAATTTAAATCAGAGTTTACTTTCATTCCATTCTCCCCTGCTCCCAGGCCGTTTCATGGTAAAGTCCCCACAGATTACAATCACAGAGTCTACCAAGTTTACTATGAGTCATTATTCACTTTCATTATCGAATTCACGAAACATACATCTTCCCGTGCCAGTGGATTCCAGTAAATGTTGATAACTACCAGGTGGGTGGAGAAACCTGCACCAGCCCGTTCCCATTCCATTAGTGTGGTTTGCATGTAAGGATTTTGGTTGCTAGACTTAACAGTGTTTAGGCCCAAATCTTTTTTAATTAACGTTAAGAGGACAGAACTCGGTCTGCCTCTTCTATTGTTTATAGCAGGATTTAGAAAAAGGTTGAAACCCTCTGCCCCTGGAGCCTGCGAAAGCCAAGTCTCTTGGAGGCAAAGAATGTCAAAGTCATCAAAACTGCCAGTAGTGTTGTTGACCAAATGGCTAAAACCCCTCGTATTCCTGTCTATCCAGGGATAGTTTTAGTGGTTCTTTGTTACTGCCACTCATAATTGATCCAATGAAACCTTTAGGGCTGTTTTGCTTTTTAAAGATCTGAGGTTGAATCTCTTTTTTCTGATGCGTATACGGCCATCTGGGGTCTAGTAGGAGGTCTTTGATTCATTATCTCAGTGTAGGTCTTCTGATTTAGCACGCCTTCCCCAACTTCCCTAAGGCGATTTAGCTACTTTGGGGCAGATTTATTTATAAATAAATCAATCCCAGGCACAGGATTCCCCAAAGGTAGGGGAGACACCAGATCCCCATGCATCACTCTTGCCACAACCAATCTGCATCTCTCCTCCAGTGTCAGAAACCGGTCTGTTGGGTGCTGCAACAATGGTAACTTAACAAGAGCGGATGCTTCAATATTGATTGGTGGAGGCTGAATTTCAGCCTCCTCTGGACATATTTCCCGAGGGGAGAGAGCTGTCTGCTCATGATCCACATCATCAGTTTCGTACACTGAGAGCTCCAAGAGATACAGATCGATTGAGTTAGATATCCCTGTTTCAGAGAAAAATGTTGCGATAGTCCTGCCGCAGTGTTGTGCTCTAAAGCACGAGCACTCAGATCTTTAACCTTTTTCAATTGTACATCTTTTCTTGATCTCAAGATCTCTGGTTCTGTTTCCAGCAGATCGGTTTCAAGGCTTCTAATAAAGCTGCGGGCACCATTTGATTTAGATGGCTTTTTTGTCGGTAGGTTCTTATTTTTTTCTGTTGTTGTACCGGGGCGAGTGGTGCGATGGTTTTACCTATCCTCTTTTTTCTTCTTTTTGAGTAGAAGATTTTGTAGGTGCTCCCCTCTACATCTTCCTCCTCAACCGGTGCGTTTGAGGAGGGTGCCTACTCCCCCACACTGATCACAATGCTACCATCCTCAATCTCTACTCCAGACGAGAGGTTCACAGTGGCCATGCTCATCGTATTTCCTGTGGGAAGACGACTACCCAAATTGGGTCTATTAGCCTCTACTGGCACAGTTGATTTTGGAGAGTTCGGTTCAATCATGTCTGCTGTTGTTGTCAGGTCCACAGCTGGCATCTCATGACGGTTCCTCGGGGTTTGGTTACAATCAAGGGGACATGTTTCAGTTTCTTTAATGACTCCCTTAGGCATTTATTTAGGGGGGTCTCTCTCCCCCATTTCAAAATCTCTATTGCTGCTTCTAATTGGAGTTGTTTATTTGCTCCTACTTCTGCCATGTGATCACAGAAGAGTTTTTGAAGGACACTTTCAGAGGCACATTTTTTATCAAGGCGGCTCTGCAGGGAGTTGACAAATGCCTCAATGTGTATCAATTTTGAATGAGTCATGGCCAGCATGGTAGCCTGAATTTTGTAGTTATCATTGATGGACTCATATAATTTTTAAAAAAAAAGGTGCCAGTGAGATTGTCAAGGCAGATATCAGGCTACATTGAGTTTGCAGGTTAGTTGGATTGTCTCTGCTGTTGATTCCTCTTCTCTTGTTATGTGCTAGCCTTTAAGCTGCATTAGGACATGAACGTTGCATCTGCTCTGAGGAAGATGAGCAGTCTGAATCCGACTCCAACGTATCTCTCTATTGATTGATATTTGGGCCAGTCCCCATCCCAGAGATATTAACAGTGGTGTTAGCATACTGTCCCAGTTTTTCTTTTGGGATAACCAAGTCCTAGGTGTATTGTTGTTGCAGTTTGAAGCTAAACCATGGCCTCATCTGATCATTCCACCTATTTCAACTAGTAGCGATAAGGAAGCAATGTCTTTAATCAGCCGAGCATTTATTATGCTGGTTTTTGACTCTTTTTACCGATCAGCCTGCAGCCGAGCTGAAATCCCCAGCCTCTGATGCTTTCCCGGTGTCCCGAATATCCGCTACACACCTTCTTTTTTTAGCCAAGCTAGTGTTTAAGGGAGGCACATGGCTGCCCATAACTGGGTTTTGCAGTCCAGTGGGCCAATATGGCTTGGCTAGGCTTGGGGAGGAGATGTTAGAACCCCCTTCTCAGAAGAGCACTCAATTTGCTCAGAAAAGGATTACAATAGGTGCTCGGTTTCCAGCAGGACATTATCTGAAGGTTCATTCAGAGACACTGAAAGCCATAAGTCGAGGGGTTTATTACCAGCACTTTCTGGGGAGGGATAGGTACATTTTCCTTAAAGAAAATCCTTGGAAGTTCAGGACACGACCCATTACCCCTTTACCTCCATGCTCAAAGGCCTGAGGGGGGCCACTTAAGGGGGTCAAGCATGAATTAACATTGGAGACAGATGGCAGAGGCATAGCAGAGTAAAATTGGTCGCAAAAAGACATCCTCATGATAGTCAGTATGTATCATTGCAGTAGTTACAAAATGCTGGGTAGTAGCAGCCAGATCCGCTGTAACAGGGTCTTTTATCACATAACATAAGGAGGGGGAAACTGGTGTGTGGCCTGAATTGCCTTGGTTTAGTTCCAAAGAGCCCAAGTCAATGTTCTCACTTTGCCCTTGTGAGGCGGTCCCTGTAGGGGCGGATCGTGAGGAATAGAGGGGCAGAGGGGAAGTAGTGTCCGCTTCCAGATCCCCCAAGTCCCCCCACTAGTTGGGTGTATGTAGTACTTTAGAATTCTCAGCAGTAATGTTGGTCTCAATCCCCGGGGGCACAAGCAATTGCACCATCTCTCCCCCCTGGATTAACCTATCCTTGTTTCCAGGAAGCTGTGGGGGATTTTCCTTTGTGAGGCGCAATTGTCTTCTCGTCCTTTGGCCTCCGGTCACCAAACTGTTCAATGTGCAGGACTTCATCATGGATGGTCACAGTGGGAAGCTGTTGGCTCGGACCCCTTGGACAGCCTCAGACAGCCACTCGACTCGACTCCACTCCGCTCTGTGGGGTGTAGGATGTTTTATGAAAAACTCTGCCTCTCAGGATAGGAACTGGTGGACAGACTTGCAGCACAATTCTGCCACCACCTCAGACAGCCACTCGACTCCACTCCGCAGGGTGTAGAATGTTTTATGCAAAACTCTGCCTCTCAGGATAGGAAATGGAGGACAGACCCGCAGCATAGTGCTGTCTACAGCCTCAGACAGCCAATCGACTCCACTGTAAATAGAAAGTGTGTCAGAAAAAACAAGGCATGTTTCCCTGTTTTTCTTTCTTCTGACTAATTTAAGAAGAGTGTACATGTCAAATAAAATTTGCAATCACTCATTGTACTAACTCCACTATCGAGTTGTTTCCGATGTACAGAAAAGAGTCAGATGTGAATAAAATGTATGTCTACATCGTATGTCTTTTGAAATCATTGTTTCTTGTTTGTTTGTTTATGTTTTACATTGAGAATGTAATCAAATATTTGGAATGGAACAGGTGCATGGCTAAATACAGTGTTAAAAGTATGACACAGTATTAAGATTTTGGTCAATACCAATAGTGTGGACTTAAGGGAGGGGTAACCAGTTCACTCTCATGTTTAATATGCTTTTGTAACTTTCCTGCAATTGAACTTGTCCCCGAGGGATTAAAATAAAGGGGAAGTACCCAATCACAGATCACTAAAGCCTCAGATAGCCACTCTACTCCACTCCATTCAGCTCTGCAGGGTGTAGGAGGTTTAATGCAAAACTCTGCCTCTCAGGATAGTTAATGGTCAACAGACTCGCAGCACAGTTCTGTCTCCAGCCTCAGACAGCCACTCGACTCCACTCCGCATGAACATTGTCCCATGAAATCGCAGCAAAACCGGAAGTTAATAATTCATTAGGGAAAAATAAGAAAGTGCATCCAGATAAAGATATATAAAAGCCACATAGGTGCCCAATTGCAAGCAACGTCCTTATGATAACAAACTATTTTAAGGAACAGTAGAGTCATCAATTAGTATCTGTTGATATCTGTTGATAAGACAGAACATACCAAGTATAAAAATATATATTCCTAAATATTAAGATACAATGTAGAATATGTGAATGTGAGACTCTCCACTAGAGATTGTAATGTAGTTACAAGGTAGATATGTGTGTGTTCAATCCATATAACTATATTACGTTTAAAAAGATTTGAACATCGAAGTGGGAAATGTATTTAAATAATAAACCCAAATCTCACACTGAGTTAATTCCTTTGGGACTCCATATATCAAGGCTAGTTATCCAAAAGACTTCCTGTCTTGCCAAGATCTGTTTGAGGTCACCCCCCCTCTTTGGAAGTTGAACCTTTTCCAACATGTCAAATCTCATCTGAGAAATGCCTTCTTTCTAAAAAAATGTTCGACTAATTCTGATTTCTTGTTTTTAGTACTCAGTTCGGACTTATATTCCGTCCACCTCAACTTAACACAATGTTAATACAACATAGTATAACATAGTATAAATGCCATAGATAACATGAGTGGTATTGCATGTAGAGATATGCTTACATTAAATGGTTTTTCCTGCTCTGGGGTGTAATATAAAATTATCTTTAATGATGTTGTGGTAGTTCTGGAATAATGGCCTCAACACTTGTTCCACAGTGTTTAGCTACCTAATCACCTTAATAACCTAACACTATGCTCTTCATTGGCAGTGGCTGATGATTTTTACAACTTTCTTTTAAATTACTGTCATGACCCTTGCCCCTGGCCTTCACTGCAAAGTCAGCCTTCCAGTTAGGGCCAGGTCAAAGGCCTTAAAACCTCATCCAAGAGTCTCTTGGAGTCAGTCCTGGCGCCTTTGGCGCCAGGCTCAACCATCATGAAGACCAACATTAGAATGGGACTATTTACTTGGGACTATTTAACTTGGGGTGGGGGGGGGTTCAGCCAACATGGAGGCACACACATAGCTCAGTTACAAGGACTAGTCTTTTGGGTGTGTCAGGCCTGGGACTACTTTACCTGGACTACTTTGGGTGTGGCAGGCCTGGGACTATTTTACCTGGACTACTTTACCTGAGACTATTCAAACCGCACCCAAACAGCAGAACATGCTTTGCGTTATTCTGCTGTGGGCAGCGTAATGCTCACCGTGTCCAGTTCTTTGATGCCAGCTTACCTGAAACCAAGGACCTGCAAAGAGAGAAAGAACACTACGAAACTTACCTGGAACAGTATCCTGTCTTCAATCCATCGCCGACTTCATTTCCACTCATCTTAAGGTACGGACTCCATCATCCGGCACTGCGTACATCCTGGAATACCATAACCTGGAAAGAGTAGAAAGAAAGACAGCATTAGTAAGCGTTTATTCACGTTTCATCGCCCATTACTCACCGGACAGCATCGCGCACACCGCGCTTTCGCCTACCGGCCCATGCTCATCTTCAAACTGTATGACAACACCAAAATACCTTTCCATACCTAAAATGAAAGAATCAAGACATTATTATTCGCACTAAGAGGAACATAAGAACTGCATATAAAGACTGTAAAGCAGCAAACCTACAGAGTTACAGCAGGCCTGGATTCCCACAGGGGGGTTTGCACCAGCGAAGTAACTCGGTTGGTGCTCGCCCCCCACATCTACGCGCCCCTGCCACGAGGAGCAGGACAGAGAATCCACCTTTTACAATATTAAGGTGAGGAGAGGGCCCAATGGGGAGGAAGGAGTTGAGGCCAAGGGAGTTGGGAAAACATAAAGACAATCTGGTATTGAATCCAGCTCTCCTATATTGCAGACCCATCTTTAACCAGAGGCCTTACCAAGGGAACGGGAGAGGGTTTGAGAGTGCAAATCATCCAACCAGGGCTGGGTGGCGTCCTTGTGGATACCAGTTGAGCGTAACAATTACTAAAGCAATATTCGTTTTTAAATCTAGCTTTATCTGTTGCCAGTCGTTGCTTTGCAGCAGCATAGGTGATGCTATCAACGAAGTATCAATGCACTCAATTGGCCTCAGAGAGAGGAAAGGCTGACACATTTTATCCTGACTCTGGTACTGTGATCAGGGGTATAAACACTGATCTTCGCAACAAGTGCATGATACAGTGAGCTGTTTTATGGACAAGAGAAGTAATCTATTTTTTAAATATGTATTTCAACTTTAGAACTCCACGTGATCAATACATTCACATCATAAAGATAGAAGCACTGAAGAACTTGTGCTAGAGTGACAAATCATACAGGATCTACTACTGTGAACAGAGAACACAATGCAGGCTGAATAGATCAGATATAACTGTACTTGCTGCCAACCAAAACTGATATTCTCTCCCTAGTAGTGAGCTACCACACCCTTCCACAACCACTAAATAAATAATCAAATCTCCTCCTTTCTGCAAAGATGTATAAAATGTTTTCAATGCAAGTAACACATAGTTTCTCTGTCCACAGAAATACAAAACTGTAACTTGTACCCACCGGATACACTCTCTTCACTACAAATCATTCTAAAATGTTTAATTCATAAATTTGCATTAAACAAATATTTGGTCTGGCCAGAAAAAGATGTCACTGAACTACAGACACTAATTGTATCTGCCTACTGTTGCTTTCCAATAAGTATGCCTTATATTTCTCCACAATCTGACAATAACGCATTTGTTTATGTCATGCAAGGTAAGTAATGGTCACAAATATGCCCTTTCCGGTTTCAATTATCTACCGCTCCCACAACTCAAGTTCTATTTAAATGTTTTATTTCTCCCTACACTAAATCCTATTTTAATGTTCTTCTTCTTTCTCAACTAAATTGTATATAAATGTTCTACCTCTCTCTCAATGTTTGCCACTCCCTCAACTGAAACCTGCCCATTGTTTACAATCATCCAAGTAAGGCTTGTGCCCTAAACTGCTGCACAACATCTTATTCTGCCTACACAAGACTTAGGGCCTCATTACACGGTAGGCGGTAGCCATGGCGCTACCTATCTGAGTGACCCACAAACTCAGTTAAAGCTTGTTTTTATTTAGTTTAAGGCCGAAGATGTCTGCCCAGACTTACTCACCGAAGGTGAGTAATAGCATGGCACTATTTTCAGCAAAATGCAATTGATGGGTGCACGTTAGAATTCTTAGTTGCATGTTTTTGAGTTCAGGTGTTCTAGGTCGGTGGCCTGTATTAGCTGCCGGCTGTACAACTGACATCAGTGATCTTATGGACATAGAGCTTAGATTGTTGAATAAGTTATGTGAATATTTAATATAAGGGATAGAGAAATATCTCAGTGTATTACTGGTGTAACAGCTAATGCACAACTTTACCTTAGTTTCATTCACAGATGTTTCTATCGACTCAGCTATATGGAAGTATATCCATGCATACATGAAAGATGGAACTTGACGCTGAGCATATGCCTAATGACTTAAATACGATTGTCAATTTAATTTTTAATACATTACTCTAAAATTGAAGATATAACAAACTGTGCCTCACCTCATGTGCCCAGGTACAGGTTCAGTTTAGCATCTATTCAGATGGCAGAAAACCTCTTGACTTTGAAAGCAAAGCCTGCCATTATAGCTAAAACCTTTCAGTCTATACTACCTGTCTCCATTTGATCCTGATACTCAATGCCGCCTTCCTTTATCAATACATCAAGCTTTTAGCTTCAATTTATCCTTAATGTTTCAGCCCAGGCTGAGCTGCCAACCTTTCAGGTTGAGAATATGTTTATCGACTTTTACAAGGAACAGATCTTAACTGAGGTTGGCTTGATTCAATTGCTAAATAAGATCATGATGAGAGTCTAGAACATGATGCCAAATTAACCTTTTTGCCAGTGGTCCGCTCTAGGGTAAGCATTTCATATCACCATCACCCCATATGAGTAGAAGTAGGTATCATAAAATGGAGAAATCTTTTAAACTTGACAATGACTTGTTGTACGCTGCTAACATATTGCACATGTATCATGGTCTAAGAGGCTATATAATCACAAGTCTGGCGATTACCCTTCAAAGTGGCATTAATAGAATTAGCGCTGCCAATACCTCTCCGCCCGATCATGAGCTGGCAAAAATACTGCCAACTGTAAAATCAGCCGGCGCTATTACAGTCGGCACCATCACAGACGGCGCTATTACATACAGCCACATGTGACTCAAACACAGCTGCATCATAAATCCATGTACATAGGTATGTTGGGGAGGAGCTAGCGCCTTGGCTAGCACCTTCCTGCACCCCCAAGTTCTTTACAATTAGGCAAGACTTCTCTAACCACTATAGCACTGAGAAAGCTTTTTTCATGCAAAAATAATCACACACAGACGTGGCCAGCCACTAAATGAAAATAGTTAGTATTTAAAAAATAAGGTGCAAATAACTATTTAGCTGAATACATTTGTAAAAATATTAAATTGTAGTTAGTTTTTCTCAGAGCACAGTAAAGAGCTCTGAGTAAAAAAGGAATGCAGCCTGTGCTAAAAATAGACTACATGCATTGTGTGGGGCCTGGCTAGCTCTGGTACAGCACACAAAGAGGCTGAGCAACTGTTATTGTCCATAAAAAGCCCATGTATACTAAGACTAGGCGTGTACTTGCTTAATGTGCGACATACAACATTTTGGGAAAACAAGGTTTTTAAGCAGAATTACTGGACCAGATAAAATATGAGTATATTGAGTGAAGTGTGGAGATTATGGTGGGAAGGTGTGTTTATATATACATGTTTATAATATAGCAAATGATGATAAAAAGGAGCTACAGTGTATTATTGCCTAGGCAGCAGTATGCTAAGTAGTTCTGTGCTAAATGGAAACTCAGCCATGCAAGAAGGAAGACTGCAGAATCATTTGTATGGGAAGAAGGACATTTTTGGATGAGCTATGCCAGTATCCAGTAACCAAGTTGAACAGTATATAAGGTGCCTGCTTGGCATCAGTCTGGAGGGGCCGGCCACAGAAGAACGACAGAATGCTGGTCGGGGGGAGCAGAGTCCTTTGCCCCCCCATCCTCATCTTTGAACAGATTAAAGTTGTTATCCTTGCAAGATAGACTCTTGGCCTTAATGGAATAGGACTTTTTGCTGATGTATTATTGAATAGGTCTTTTGGTGAAGTATTATGGAATAGGACTTTTGGTGATGTGTTAAGGAGTAGATTTGATAGGAGGTGGGTTATGTTTTGAAATTGTCACATATTTCTGTTTTTCTACTTTTTATAATGTAAAAAGTGAACCTCAGCTTATAAGTACTGGAAAGTAATGGAGCGTCTGACATAATAGTTTGAGAAGGTAGTACCACGCATTATTCTTTTATGACGATAAAAGCAATGGGATCCTCAGCATAGGAAAAATCACTGGGAAGGTAGTATTACCAAGGATATAAGGAAAAACAGTAGTGGCTCGGTATAAGGAATGGGTATGGATTTTAGTGAATTATTTTTTTTATATTTTCTCTTGCTGTCTTTTATGGTAAAAAAATAAGGAAGGTGGATGAGTCAAGGTGTGCATGTGTGTATGTGTGAAAATCAAAGTGGAAAATGTGTGAAAATCAAAGTGGAAAATGTGTGAAATCAAAGTGGAAAAAGTATAAAGGGTGTGGGGAAAAAGTGGGTTGATCTGTATCTTTGTGTAAAAAGCTGAAGCATGCAATAGGGTCTAAGTGAAGTATTAGGGATGCGCACAAAATTATGGTGGAAGAAACTCCAATAAAGCACATGCATAATGTTCTGCCACTGTATTGTGACAGAATAAATAAACAATGGATAGTAGATATAAAGGAAGGGGGGATGTCCTGCTCCTGGCCAGAGCAGGGCTCGCATACCAGAAACATGCTAGGGAAAATGTCCATCTTTTTAACTGCAAAATATAAAGGGAACAAATCCCAATATAATACAAGATTTTAGATTTCTGGGAATTAGTTAAGGATATGGAAGATCAGGAAGGTGAAATAGAGATCCAATGTAAGGGGATATACCCTGCAATGCCTAAACCTGCAGTAGACTATAGAAACCCAGTCTTTTAGCCTCCAGTGCTAGAGAAAGTGTCAACAGGATTATCAGGATTAGCAACTGGGGGGAAGGTGGGGAACTCAAGAGCTTTTTCACCTCCACATAACCCATCCACAAGTGCTGATATGCCCATAGCATTGGTCTACTCAGAGGGTCCACAAGTAGACATAGAGAGAGAGTTAAGAGCTTTGCGGGAAAAGTTGGTCAGGTTACAAGAACCTGAAGAAGTATCACCAGAAATAACAGTACTGGTGCAGAAAATGGGGGATTAGAGGTCAGGAGATGTTTTATTTAGATTAAACCCCGGGGCAATAAGAAATTTTGTGTTGAAAAAGATGATGGGCAGAGGGTATGAACGATCCTGGGACAAGAAGTAGAACAAACAAGGGAAAATGGAGGCGAAGATCAAGGTGGTAGAAATAATGAAGAGGCAGGGCAAGATCAAGGAGAGGAGGTGGCGAGAAACCCGCCCCTACCAGAAGGGGCAGTGAGGAGGGACAGACCAATAAATAGACCCAATTTAATGGTGGTAGCACAAGATCAGAAGACAAAGGGGTAGAAGACAAAATAGATATGCAGATGCCTCTTATACATAAAGGAGAAGGGATAACGCAGTATGTGCCATGGCCTCAAATGGACAAAAGTAATTTGATTAAAGCTCTCCCCGAGCTTATAAACGGAGCTACGAAATGGATTTATGAATCTGAAAAACAAACAGCAGGGGTAGTCTTAGCACTAGGAGATTTTAACAGTTTAACGGTCGCCATAGTTGGGCACCAGGCTGGGGACATATGGGCAAGGGTGGGGTACTCTGGGATAAGTCTTGCAGATAATGAACCTCATGGAGCAGCATTCAATGAGGTAAGGGCAAGGGTATGGGATGCCCTACGAAGGATGTACTCAGATACCCCTGACTTACATTATTTAATGGAGTGCACAATGGGTGATGATGAGGACCCAGTTAGGTTTATTCTTAAGTTACCGGAAATGTGGAGAGTTGAGACAGTACAATTTTTCTATTTTGTTGTAAAGAGGGGACTACCAAAAGAGGTCCAGAAGACACTAGATGAAATTGTGGAAATTGAAGGCAGAGGGTGGGTAGAGGTACAAAGTATAATAGTCCACAATTGTAAGAGAATCAAGGAGGGAGACAAGGAAACAGCCCAGAAGTGGCAAATAGATGAGGCAAAACTAGTGGAAAAGGAACTAAGTAAGGTTGTCGTCCAAGCGCCAGTGACGGCACCGGCTCAGGGGGAAAGGACAGGAGACACTCAACAAATTGGGAATGCCAAAATTGTGTCACTATGGGGTGAAGGAGGACTCAGTACCCCAGCCCACAGTGGCAGCATGAAGGAACACCAAGGGCAAGAGGAGGATTTTGAGGAGCAAGAACAGTAGGCTTTGGGGGAATAGGCCCCCAGGGAGGAGGGTTGGGAATATCACAGTGCAGGTATTGCAGGAAATAGGGCCATTTCACAAGGGAATGTAGGAACAGGCCTGGGATGAGATTTAATCATGAGCCATCACCTCCATGGCAGGAATTCCAAGGGCCTCAAAGAATAGGACAACAGCACTTTGGGCGAGGGGCACTGTGGGCACCAACTACAGCAGAGTGAGGGATAGGGGAACAGGTGCCCCATTCCAAGGAGTTGCAATGGCGGGGGCGGCCCTTTTTAGTGCCGGGACAAATACAATTTCTGATTAGGACAGCCCACAGAGAGCACTTGCAAGGCCAATCCTATTGAAAACCGCACACACTGAAGAGGAGCCCTTGGTGGAAGAGGAAATAGGAAACAGGCAATTTATATTTATGGTAGATTCAGGTGCACCCAACTCATGCATCATGGAGGGGAACTTTCCATTATCAGGTAAAACTCTTTACACACAGGGATTCTCTGGTGCTGTTTCTACGTTTCCATACACTGAGGAGCTGGATATAAAAGTGGGAGGGGATGTAGTACGAGCCCCCTTGTTATTTTCAGAGAGTTCCCCCGTGAACTTGATGGATAGGAATCATCTTATATCTATATAATTCACAGGCCAAGTGGTAGTGTCTTCCAATACAGGGATGTGTGTAACTCGATCAATGGTAATAATCAATGCAACAACAAGGGGGTCAGTAGTCCATGGGGTTCCTCTGGTCCAAGATATATTTGTCTATGGTATTAAAGGTATTAGTAAAAGCAGTGCCTCCATTTGCGATAAAGCGTTGGCGAGTGCCCACAGATTTTTATTTTCCAACCCATGGTGCCACCCGAGATGGCGGCAGGGACAATATTGTCATTAGATTTGCAAGGACTAGTAGTGTCAGACAAAAGAGTAGACCTGATTGGAACAGACCAGGACGGGTGCGAGTGGCACACTTTCCTATGTATATATATATATATTTGATAGCATAATTAAAGAAAATGACTGATGAGGAGTTATTTGGTTGGGGACAGTGAGCACATTTGGAAGATTCATTTGGAAATCTGCATCCCATATGATATCATGGTGGAGTATAGGGAGGTACAGTGCCCCGTGATGACAGTGGTGACTCAGACATTATTATTTTTTGAGGAGGACATGCGATATGTGCGAGAACAATTATGAACTGTTAATCCACATGATGTTGGCTTACTGAGAGATGTGACCCCTGTGCAGATTACATTGAAGTCAGGTGCTTAGCACAATCATCCAGTGTGTGGATGATTGGTTGGTATGTAGTGCAAAGGAGGGATTCTGTTGCATTATTGCTGGCTCATGAAGGGTATAATTCAGATTAACAGAAGCTATGATACAGCCAACAGGAGGTACTACGCGTGGGGCAACTCATTTTTGCAAACAAGATAACAATATTTTTGCAATGGGGAAAAATATCCACGCACCGCCCCTAGGCCCAGTACTGTGAAGGAAATGTAGCAGTTTTTTGGGCTTATGTAATTATTGTAGGGCATGGATCCTTGACTATGCAGTCTACACAAGGCCACTGTAACAAAGGCTCAGGGAAGGAGAGAGGACTTAAAAGTACATTTGAATGGACTGACAAAATGACTAGACAATTTAAGGACTTAAGCTATTTGCACGGCCCCTGTTTTAGCAACTCCGGATTATATTCAGGAGTTTTATTTATTTTCCCACTCTGATGAACAGCTTCCGCATTCACGGAAGGAGACATATTATATGTTCATGGGTCATAAATAATTGACCAGGGGACGGGGCGAAGGCACACAGGGACGGTAGTAGGGTACGGTAAAAGGGGGATAAATAGTGACCACCCCTGTAGAAAACGAGACCACAGTTCCATACGCAGCATTGCCCATATTACAAATGGACCATTATTATCTGGGGAACTGACCAGCCCCAGGTTACAGGTCCCTATGAGGTGGTGTTCTGTACTCCTCTCGCTGTCCGTATGAAGGAGTGAGATATTGGGTGCAGTTCTCGGATGTCCGAAGAGCACCTGAGACAAGGCAAAGCTCAATCAACAAAGTGAGGACATAGCTAAAAAAGAATTTCTTTTTTTTTTTAAAAAGGATCCATGCCAGGGTGGTGTGCAGTGGCACATGCCTGATGTGCTCTTTTTCCTTTCGTTTCTTTTTCAATTTTTGTCATTTTAAAAAAAAAATCTTTTTTCGATTTCTTTTTGATTTTTCAATTTTTTGATGGTCCAGAACCTGGTCGGCCCTGGTGGAAAAAGGGTCTCTATCTCTCCCTCCATCCCCTTCCACCTTTCCCTCTCCCTTCTCTCCCTTTACTCCCTTCATTTCCTTCTCTCCTCCGTCTTTCTTTCTCCATTTCCTTCTCTCCTCTTTCTTTCTTTCTTTCTTTCTTTCTTTCTTTCTTTCTTTCTTTCTTTCTTTCTTTCTTTCTTTCTTTCTTTCTTTCTTTCTTTCTTTCTCTCTCATTCTCTTTCCTTCTCTCTCTCTTTCTCTCTCTTTCTTGATAACCTTTGTTCTCCTCTCCAGGAATAAGCAAAGATGGCTGACCAACCTTTCTGTTATGTATGGATAATGATAAAAAAAAGATGTTATTTATTGTAGAAAAGTAGTTGTATAATTGTTTTGTGTGACAATGGTCGTGGTTGTTGGAGTGGATGAAGGGGTGACCATATAAATGGGGGGATGGACAGTTGGAAAAATAATGCTAAAATGAATATCTACAAAAAAGGAAATACAAAATGGCTCACTTTTTGCTGACCACCACTACAAGTGTTCTTAGACAATGGAAACAGGAAGTATGAATGTTGTATGATTTATATTAGGGGATGGGCTTTTATGTAAATCTGATCTCGAGTACCCAGAATCCTCCAATATCTGGTACTCTGATATGCGCATTACAGGAAGGAATATAATCAATGAAAGCTGTTTCGTGTGTGCACTTATACTGCACGCATAAGGGGCTCCTAAGCTTTTAGTTTCACATTCAGTCCCAATTACAGAGGCGCAATGCCTGGTACATCTTGCACTATGGGGGATAAGGGGCACATTTTAGGCACACAGACTGCAGTTGAGGAGCATTGATCTATACCTAGCGTTATGCAATGGCAACACAAAATACCACCAGTGTACACAAGAACCATATTTCTCCTTGGGAGGTTATTCACATGTCAATGACAAATGGCTGTCACCACGGTGATGTGCCAGGCAGATGGACTTTTCGAGTACAGTGGAGAAGCAATATCCCAAATAGAGCCTATGTGTGCACAAATATGGTCCCAACACATCACAAGGCTAACAAGGATTGCAACATTGAAGAAGCCAGTGTGAATACATAGAGCCATAGACTCAATGAAGGAACAGTTCCTGGTGACGCAAACACACAGTGCAAGCACACTCTTGTGATCCTTGATATGACGAAATGTACGGCTGCAGTAATGGATTACTACTGGGTTTGTGGCCAACAAGCCTACTTACACCTCCCACTCACATGGAGGGGCAAGCGTTCACTGGCCACCCTGCAATCAGTGCTACTAGTAAGACTGGAAGAACAACTGTAGGGGAAGAAATGCCTGTTGATGTGCCAACAGCCACTCTAGCACCTAAAGAAGCAGAAGGAAGCTTGCAGATCACACACGAATTTGGTACTCCTGATGAGTATCAGCCTTTTAGCTCAACAGAGACTTTCTTTTTCATCTTTTTTGGCTCCTGGGGTACAAGCAGCTGCTGCACTTCTATACCCCCGAAGGATGCTGAGAATGGGTCACTATCCCACATCATCAAGACAGTGCACACTTTAGGGGTTCAAATGAAGAAAGAAGGTGGAGTTCAGAACACAGATTGGCTATCACTTTCTTTTGATTGGGTCCCGTCATGGCTGGGGGCAGCAGTAAAACTACTGATGCCTGTGATCCTGTTCTTCTTGGTCCTAGTCTGCACGTGCCAATTGGGTCTCCGATGTTGTGTTCATACAATCCCTAATAGTGCAAAGATGATGGTATCAACTGGGGGATCTAAAACACCTTGACACACAATAAAGAGCGAAACTCAAACTAATATTTCTGGGATTGTAGATGTGACGGGTGGGGATGAGATTGTTATTGTAGAAGTAACGAAAGGGGGAATGTTAGGGAGAAGCTATTGCCTTGGCTAGCGCCTTACTGTACCCCCCAAGCACTTCACAATTAGGCTAGACTTCTCTTAGCAGTGTAGCACTGAGAAATCTTTTTTCATGCAAAGATAATCACACACAGTTGTGGCCAGCCACTAAATGAAAATAGTTCGTATTTAAATATAAGGTGCAAATAACTATTTAGCTGAATGCATGTTAAATTGTAGTTAGTTTTTCTCAGAGCATGGTAAAGAGCTATGTGCCAAAAGGAATGCAGCCTGTGCTAAAAATAGACTACAGGCATTGTGTGGGGCCCGGCTAGCTCTGGCAGAGCACATAAAGTGGCTGAGCAGCAGTTCCTGTTCATCAAAAGCCCAGGTATACTAAGAATAGGAGGGTACATGCTTAATGCATGACATACAACGTAATGGAAAAACAAGGTTTTTAAGCAATTATTGGACCAGATAAAATATGAGGATATTGAGTAAAGTGTGGAGATTATGGCGGGAAGGTGTGTTTATATATACATGTTTATAATATAGCAAATGATGATAAACAGGAGATACAATGGATTCTTGCCTAGGCAGCAGTATGCTGAGTAGTTTTGTGCTAAATGAAAACCCTTGTATGGGAAGACGGACAGTTTTGAATGAGCTATGCCAGTATTCAGTAACCCAGTTGAACAGTAGATAAGGCACCTACTTGGCATCAGTCTGGAGGAGCCAGCCATGGAAGAAGGACAGAATGCTGGTGGGGGGGGGCAGGGTCCTTTGCACCCCTCCCATCCTCATCTTTGTACAGATTAAAGTTGTTAAACATGCAAGATAGACTCTTGGCCTTAATTCCCTAGAGTGGTGAACTATTAATCTGGTGTCAGCATAATTAGGGGTACCCAAATATGTTTAAGGGGTACCCCTGTAAGTATGGGCTACCTTTCAGGTATTAGCACCAGAAATTGGTGCTAATACAGCTGACAACTGGAGGTAAATGAACAGAGGTGCCTGAAATGAAGCCAAGGTGATCCCAGTCCACCCTGAGTGCTACATAAGGCACACACCTACACCAAACACTGTTTCCAACACCATGCTACCACTAGCCTGTGTGAGATGGTATAGGCAGCTGCTCATGCTGTGGCTGGAATTGGAGAGGCAGGACAACCAGGCCAGGACACAGGGAGTACACCAGTGGGGGGAGGAGGAAAAGGATGAGGAGAAGAGCCCAGGCAAGGCCTGCACCGATCCCAAGGGTTAGGACCTCACCCTGGGCCCTCACTGACAGCCAGTGGTCATTGTGTACCACCTCAACAGGGAGACCTCAACAGAGCTGCTCACCAGAATACAGGACAAAATAGGGAGCAGGATCAAGCTGTGCCCCCACCGCTGAAGCTAGTGTCTGTCCTACAATTCCTCAGAACTGGCACATTCCAGCACTCAGTGGCCATGTTGCACGGCATGGCACAGCCCACATTCTGTGCAGTGTTAGGCCAGGTACTTAAAGCCCTTCTGTGGTAAGTACAACATCACATCTCACTGCCTACCACCCCATTCCAGGTCAATGTCATGAAGGCACAGTTCTATGCCGTTGCCCAAGTGCCAAATGTGATTGCGGCTCTGGACTGTGCCCATGTTGCAACAGCAGCCCCCAGGCCCAAGAAGCAGTGTACCATAACCACAAGCACTACCACTCCCTGAATGTGCAGTTGGCGTGCGACCCCAACCTGTACATCCCCCACTGCTGTGCCCACTTCCCTGGTTCCACCCAGATGCCATGGGTCTGCACAACAGCACAATGCCAGGATACATGAAGAGGCACAGAGGACAATGGACCTGGATAGTGGGTGAGTAATAAAGCCAGCACACATTCGCTGTGAAGCACATGCCCAAAAGGAGGTGGGGTGCAAATAACTACGCAAAGGATGGCATGACAAGCAGATGCACATTCTGTACTTGACCACCAATCACACCAACGTCACAGTACTGGCCAGGGAGCATGCATATGTTCAACTTACCTGCATGGAGAAGCTGATGCCCACTTAAAGTAACACCTATAAAAAACAAACATGACCAAAGGTACCACAATGCAACATGCACTTACCAAAGCAATGTTGAAAAATGGCCACATCACCTCACACAAGAACAACCCTGCCAATACCATTGCCATAAACCCACATGCGTCCTGCACATAATGCCTGCACATTGGCACCAGATGCCCAGGGATGGCCCATGGGGAACCCAGCAAGCCACATGCACGGAGTAAATACAGTGCCACATGACAGCCACCATGTCTGCTGCACATGTCACGGACATACACTTTAAGTAACATGCTGCAAGGGAACCTGGTGCATGTGAAGCACAAACAATGCTTGGCATGAGAGACACAGCATGCGCAAACATACAATAGACACATGCAGTGAAATGAAGGCCCATGTGCAGTAACGAGTAATCCATTGTCCTGATATTGTGTAAGTCCACCCCCACACCTTCCACTGTGACTAATGCCTGTGCCTCCCCCATGCTGGGGACTCCAGAAACACACAGCTTCCCTGGCTAATGACCCCTGTGCAGGATCCACATACACCACAGGAGAATGCCTACAGCCACACTCACAGCAGGACCCGCGTGTGCATCAAGCGTACCTTTCACCTCCTGAAGGCACTTTTCCACTGCCTCGATCATAGCGGTGGAATCCTGATATACACTCTAGAGAAAGTGGGCAGAATTATGCTTGTTTGTGCCATGCAGCACAATATCTGCCTGAAGAGGTATGTTCTGCTACCTCCTGATTTGGACACCATCAGAGCCCCTCCCAGAAGATGAGGATGCAGTGCCGGTGGCAGAGGCTAATGTACGCATTGCCAGAGATGATGTGAAGGACGGAGAATGGCCCACAAGGGACTTATAGACAATTTCTTTGGACACCTTTTCATGGCCCAAGCCATGCATGACTGTGTGTGACACCAACTCAATCATTCCACATGACAATGACACAGTCGGAAATGCCCTTGCATTGATGAAGTTCAACCATGTTTATTGACTGCAGTCCCCCAACTATGCACCCTCCCACCATCTACTCCCCAGCACACTATTCCCCTTCTCCTTCCACTACCAACTCCCCAGCATAGTATCCCCCTCCCCCTCCCACCACCAAATCCCCAGCACACTATCCCCCCGCTCTCATCACCAACTGCCCAGCACACAGCTCCCCCCTCCCACCACCAACTCCCCAGCACACTACTCCCCTTCCTCTCTCCCACCACCAACTCCCCTGCATGGTCACTCCTAATAATCATTGACTCCCCCCCTGCCAGCCCCCAGTGAGTTTGGGCGCAGAAGGCGCTGTGATTGACACCTCGGCGTGCCCTGCTGTGACCCATTTGTGGGATTGGTTAAAGAGGAATTGACAGAGCCTGTCCCCAGGTTTTGTTGCCGTTGCACATCCGTGCTCTGACGGATGGCATCTGCTAGTGCCGAGATGCATTCAGTCATCTCCCTGAACCTCTGGGCATACAGTGTCAGGGTGGCCGTGCTGGCAGTTGTTTCAGCCCTGTTTGGCACAATACTGAGGGTGGCACCTTGAATACTGTCCCTAATGGTCTGCGGGTGTTCGGACTGCGTGTGGTCAATTGCTTCCATCTCCCACTGTCTGTGCTCCATGTCCTCTGTGTGTTGGTGTGTACTGTGTGGGAGAGGGGCTCTGCACTGCCCCTGGGATGTATTCATGGGAGCCATATGAGGGAGTGTCAATGTCTGGCTCAGGTGACTGTGCATTGCGGCAAGGGCTGCCTTGGGCTTGTGGACCCTGCCGGCGTGGAGAGCTCTCTGAGGGGTGTGGACTCTGGTGGCGTGGAGGGCTCTCCAGAGAGTGTGGACTCTGGTAGCGTGGAGGGCTCTCCGGGGAGTGTGGATGCTGGTGGTGTGGCAGGATCTCTGTGGTCTTTGGCTCTTTGGCAGGCAGTGGCACTGGGCTGGTGTCACCCTGTGAGACTGCTTAGTCACCCTGCCAGCAGACGTGGCCTCTGTGTCTGTGCCTCCAGCTGCAGATATGGGTGCAGCGGGCCTTGCAGAGCTTCTGGTGGCCTATGGTGTGGGGTTTGACATTATACTTGAAATGTCTTAGAATCATGAGATTAGGAGATCAAAATGTTAAAGGAAACAACAAGTAACTCACTTAGTGGTTTCAGGAGTTTGCTGATGATATACAGTATTTTTGCCAGAGCACTTTACATAGAACATATTTACATACAATATCACCCAACTGACCTTGGTGCTCATGTATTGACCTCTGAAGGATGAAAGGCTTAGTTGGCCCTGCCGGGATGCAAACCTGCAACCTGCAGATCACACACAGATCACAGCAGTGAGTGCTAAAACCCATTGGCCCTCATTACGACCCTGGCGGAAAGTGACTGACCGGACCGCCACAGCGTAAATAGCGTTTCCGCCATTGCACGAAGGAGCAAAGTGCGGCCCATTCCGACCCATCGGGCACGAGCACCACGGCATGGCGGAAGTGCAAAGTCCGCGATGGCGGAAATGACCCCAAAACGGCCCACACCGCCGCCGTACGGCGCCCTAGGTGCAATACCGCCACCCATCACAGCGGACACCGCAGTGTGCGCCTACCGGAAAGTACGGTGACCGGAAATATACGGAAACGGAAGTTAAAACATGGGCCCGGAACGGGAAACATCCCGCCGTACACCTATAAAACCACTAAAACCACACAACCACTAAAAACACTACCCTGAGACACACCCCAACCCGTCATCCACCCTAGCGAAACCAAGAAAAATGGGAAAAGTAGCGAAGAAAGCGTGCGACCGCAAGCGGCAGGTCCACTTCTCCCGTGAGGAACTCACCGTGCTAACAGAGACCCTCCAGGAGAATGCTGCCGTCGTCTTCTGCACGCAAATGACCAGGACGGCACTTGCAAACAAGAAGGCCATATGGGCTCTGGTGGCACAGCGGGTAAGTGCGGTGGGGACCGCACCCCGCACCCCACAGCAATGCCGAAAGCGATGGGACGACCTGCGGATACGCGTCCGCAGCATACTCTCTGCCAACTGCAACATTGCCACAGCCACCGGGGGAGGTCCTGAATCACCCATCAAGTTGACCCCCTGGGAAGAAATCTGTGCCTCCACCATCGGAATGGAGAGCATAGAGGGAGTCGGAGGGATGGAGAAAGGAGTGCAGACATCCGAAGATTCAGGTAGGTGGGCCAAATAAAACAATGCCAAATCCACAAAGTCCATCCATGTGAAGTACCATGTGTCCACATAGTGCAACAGAAACACATGTCCAGGAGAACGTCCACACACATCGGCCTGATAGCGCACGTTAAAACCCACAATAAATACATAAATAATTAAAAACCCCTAAAACACGCACTACACGTGCAGCAGGCACACCCTAACTGCAGGCTGCCCAACAACTGCACCCTCACTCCACACACAAATGAAAGCACCTCCAAGGCCCCGACCCAAATCACCCTCAGGTACCACCCCAATGCATGTGATACAATGCCATTCCAATTCCCACAGACCCATCAATAACCCTCGCCCTCCTTCACTCCACCACAGGGTCCGATCCAAACGACGAGCTTCAGGACACCCCTACCAGCACACCTGCAAAGAGGGCCAAGACCAACGGCCAAAGACCCTCCACCTCAGCTGCACGCATCAAGACACGGCAGCAGCACAAATCAGGTGGCAGCACAGAGGAGGGAACATCAACAGGCACCCCAGCAGCCAGCATGCCCACACCACCACCACCACAGGACCCCCCAACGGATGCCACAGAAGGCACTGCCTCTGGTGGCAGCAGCACCATAGGTGACACCCCATTGATGGCAGCATGCTCCGACACAGAAGACGGGGATGTCGAAGTCAGATCCATCCATGACCTGTCCCAATCCCCCTGTCTGTCCCATCCCGTACAACATGAGGATACCACGCAGGGGCACCCACAAGACGACGACTGGCCATCCCCCACAAGCCCTGTGGCAAGGCAACATGAGGACAACAGCCCCTCTGTGACACCCCCGCAAATGGCCATGGCCCAGCAGAGGCAACAGTCCCTCGACCAGTTAATTGTGCAACAGCAGCAACTGGCCACGCTCCTCAAGGACCATGCCGATGAATGTGGGGGCACTAAGGCAGACATAGAAACATCAACTGAGACACTTAGGGCAGAAATGGAGAGAGGTACAGAGACACTAAGGGCACAAATGGAGAGTAGCACCGAGAGCCTGGGAGTCCAAATGGAGAGAAGCACCGAGAGCCTGAGGGGGGAACTGCATGCGACGTCCAAGGACGTATGTGCCGAACTTGCCGCAGTGCGCCGTGTGCTCACTGAGCTCTCGCAAACCCTTAGGGACATGCATGGACGTGAGCAGGCAGAGACATCATCCGTTGCAAGTTCCGTCCAGGGCAGCCCCCAACGTAGATCTGGGAGGAACCTGCGCTCCACAGGCAGGGGTGCCCCTGATACCCGCAGAGGGGGCTTGCAATAGCGACTGCCCACTGACAATGAGCATCTTTGGACACTGGTGTTCGGGGGGGAGGTAGGAGGGTGGAGGGGGTGTGTTGGGCTCACTTGGGTGGCGGGTCGATAGGGTGTACAACATGATATCACATATGCCATAAACAGTGCACGATCAACCAATGAGATGTGTGGACATTGATCTTTGTGTACTAGGCCATCATAGGCGTAAGGTCCATATTGTGCATGTCCCAGACACACACAGTGCCACGAGTCCCGTGTCCATGTATCAGCCACCAGAGTGCTAGAAGCATACATCAATGAGATGCTGACGAATGTCACGGCCCTCCGGTGCCTTGCAGACTCCTTGAGGTGCTGCCACATCCCCACCCTCATCATGACCATCATCAGGTGCTTGCAGTTCTGCGTCAGGGGGCATGGGCACATTTCTACGTACGCACATGTTGTGGAGCATGACACATGCCATCACCATCTTTGCAACCTTCTCATGGCGGTACAGGAGTGCCCCGCCAGACCTGCTGAGGCAGCGGAAACGACCCTTCAGTAGGCCGAATGCCTGTTCAATGACTACACGGGTACGTGAGTGGGCATGGTTGTAGTCCTCCTCATGCTGGTCCCGTGGGTTCCGGACTGGTGTGAGGAGCCATCTCTTCAGTGGATATCCAGCATCACCTGTATGTGGACGATAAACGTATGATGTGGAATGCCATTGCTACGTACGCACACCCCCCCCCCTTCCTGCCAGGTCATTGCCGAATCACATACCCCACATTATCATGCATGTAATGAGACTCACCGAGTAGCCAGGATCTGTTCCCTGCGTGTCGCTCCATGTAGCGTGGTATTGTAGAGTTCCTCAAGACCATAGAATCATGGGTTGATCCAGGGAATCGGGCACAACAATGTGTAATGATCCTGTTGGAGTCACACACCATTTGTACATTCAGAGAATGAAATTGTTTTCGGTTGCGGTACTGGGCCTCCATGGCATGTGGGACGACCAATTCCACATGGGTGCAGTCGATGGCACCAATGCAACCCGGTATGCCGGCAAGTGCATGGAATCCCACTTTTGTGTTGGTAATTTCCTGCTCCGAGCGTGGTAGGGAGATGTAGTCGTCTGCGTGCTGCAGGAGGGCATCGAGCACTTGCAATAGTGTCTGTGAGAACAGTGGCTGAGAAATGCCATGCAACTGTCCGACTGTGTGCTGGTAGGTGCCTGTGGCCAGGAAGTGGAGTACAGACACCACCTTCAGTAGGGGTGGGATGGCGGTTGGGCTATCTATCACGCTGACAAGGTCAGCCTGTGTCATGTCCACAATGGCGGCTATGGTGTCCCGGTCCAGACGGTAGAGGGTGTGGATCTGCTCATCAGTGAGGTTGAACGGATGTGCTCGGAGGCGTGGGATTGCGGGCTGCCTGCGTGGTGGTAGTGGCTGTGCTGGCGGCCCTTTCTGGCCCTGCCTTGCCCTCCTCCTCCTCCTGCGTCTCCTCCGTGCGGCCGGTTGTAGTTGGTGTTCGTCTTCTTCTTGGAGTTGGAGTACTTGCAGTGCTATCATGTCCCCCAGGGCCAACATCGCGAGTCCTGCCGGTAGCATTTCGGTGTGGTTGTGGGAGGAGACTGGCTGTGCAATTTATGTGTTTTCAGGCTGTATGGCCTCCACCTGTGGTGATTCATTCCACCTGTGCAAACTGCTCTCCCCTTTGGCCGAGCACGTCCCGCGCACAACGCTGCAATTCGGGGAATGGCATCTTGCTATTGCAATCATGTATTTGTACCCGATGGCAGTGTAACATTGGTTGATATGTTCATTCGGCTATGGTCCCATTGTTTCACATACTATCTTTGCAGTCGCGAACAGACTTGTGAAGGGTCAGTGGAACGTAGTACTCGAGTAACGGTGGGCCCTCATGCATCACTGTACCGAGTTGCAACGACGGGCGGGGCGTCCCATTTGTGGGTGAAGGCAGTTGCCATTTTCACACACAGCCGCACTCGATGGATTAATTAGTGATTTCAAACGGCCACAGATGCCTCTTCGACGTGATGTTGCAAATGAGGAATTCGAAGGGCGGCGCTTTCGGTTTTCAGCTAGCGGCGAGGAAATGCCCACAGGTCTGACTGCAAATATAACGTACTATTGTTCAATGTCCTTGGGACAGGGGCCATGGCGAGGATGCAATGATTGATATGAATGGTTTGGGATGCGCAATGGCGACGTGGGCGATGAGGCCGGACGTTCCCAAATACATGTTACTTCACTACACTGGAATTACGGGCTGGGGCACTGTGGATTTTGCAGGCTGCATAACGCACAGACTCAATGGATATTTCTAATGTTATGTGAGTAAATATTCAGGCGTTTTAATCCCGGGATGAGGGAATGATGAATGGATGCATGGGCAGGTGATTTGATACAGAGTTTGCCATGTACAGGGCTTCTTGGGATCTATCCGCCTCCCCTACGCTATGTGATGCAGGGCTGCCATAGTGGGACCATCGTCTATCTGGCCTTGTTGAGCCCTCCCTATCTCGACGCGCCCTCAGACACTTGTGTCCATGCACGTTACCAATCCCATCTGATGGATTCTGTTTTGACAGACGCATGCACAGGTACACTCGTTTGTGATGGTGTTTACACCTCGATATAGATAGTTATGAGTCGCAAGTGGTTTTTGGGTGGTGATGGACCTTTGGAGTGGGCTAGCATGCATATGGCTGTGGATTTAGTGTGATCATTGAAGTGAGTTGTTGGAATGTAGTTCTGATGGCCATTCTGTTCTTTTTCTTTTCTTTTGGTTGACACGTATCTCCTCCCCTTTTGCCACTGCCATCTGTATGCCACTCCTGCAGATGGGTTTTACTCCCGACACCTGCTGCTTCGTGTTAATCAGTGGAGCAGCATTACGATCTTATGGGACGATCGCCAATGGGCCACATGCCCTTACGCAGTACTGGTGGCTCGGAGCAACATTTCGGCCTTTCAGCTGGACTAGTGCCTCCCCATTGGGACGGCCCTGCGGTTCTGTGCGCTTCCATGTTGCCTTTTCGTACGTGAATGTGGCTCTGTGTACCATGATGGAACAGGGCGTCACACAAGTAGTGGCTGGTCATTTCTTGCGGATGCAGCCCACAATGGTGAAATGTGTTTTGGAGTTCATGGCCTGATGGCTGTATGGGCTTGGTGATTTTGATGTGCATTAAATTTCTATTCTGATTTGGCCCGTGTAGCGTTCTTCTTTGCAAGTGATGTGGCATATGCCTATTTGGGGAGCGATGTATTGTGAGGAGATCTGCATTGGGTTCCAGCTTCGGAGTTTAGTTGCGTGGTACTGTACTGGGCGCGTTTGCCTACGAAGCCCGTGAGGTCAGGGATGGGGGCTGCCAATATGACTGTTTGAATGTTGTCATGCTCAGGGGCGGGGGATTGGGTTTTGTGTAACAGATGCCGGTCAGCCAGGTGGACTGGTGGAATGATGTGATTTTCGGAATATTGCTGGTCACAGGTGCCTGTGTTTGCGTGCGTTTCTTGGTGGGGGACTGTGGTCATGTCCATTGGGATGGCTTCTGTATTCGTGCCATCTGTGCCCTGCAGCTCCCATTGGCCCCTCTTGTGTTTCATTTGTTCGTTGGCACGCATGGGTGACTTGTACATTTCAATGGTTGCATTGTGACTTCATTGCACCTACGGGGAGTTGTACTTTGTGGGCAGGGAGCGGTGTACAGGCACTCAGTGGGGCCGTTTACGGTTGATTCGCGATGCCGTACTTCTCACCATGGCGGAATGGTACATTCCGCCATGCTTGATGGCGTTAGGTACATGTCCGCTAGGGTCGGAATTGGCGTACCCTTGCGCCATGGTGGTGTTTACGGTTTGGCATGGCGTGCGCGCGCGTGCTTGGTGCAGTTAGCGTTGGCGTTCACTACGGTGTCGCTAATGGCTTCGTACTTTGCGGTGACGGGTCATAGTCGCACCGAGCGCTATTCGATGGCGGTATTGCATTTCCGCCATCGTTTTCCGAATTCCGCCAGGGTCGTAATGAGGGCCATTGAGCTATCTTACCAATAGTTGACGGCAAAACAATATAATGTCTGTGCTGCTTTAGATTGCAAGGCAGTGAAAATGGGGTTGTTTCATAATGATACTTTATTTCCGAAGGGAAATTGAATGGAGACTGTAACCCACTCAAGATTCTCTCAGGAATTATAGGACCTGATATGTCAGAATTCCTTAACGGCATCAGGACTGTGCACAGGCTGGTCAATCTATTGGTTGCCTCAGCATAATTCTTTCTCACTGCCTGTATTAGCAAGGTCTCCAACTATTCTCAGGTATCAAAATTACCATTAGGCACTACTGGGCCATCTCCTAAGTGTTGGTTTCCCTATGGTTCAGTAAAAGTCTGGAATTAACATGTACAAAATGGCTTAGGACCTATCCCCCGGGATGGCTCCCATTACTCCCTGTTGGAATTAGTTTGTCTCCTTATGGGATGCCTGGACTCTCTGTCTTTCTTCTTTGAATGGCTCCCAAAAATGTTCTTCCCTCACTCCATATGGAAAGGATATGTAAAGACGGTTACTACTCTCCTTCAAAGTAATCAACAAGATAAACATCTAATGTTGGTTCTCTATTCAGCTTTGACATCTGTATAGTCTGAGAAGTAATTGAGGTGGGCAGATTGTTCTCAGATTTCTACTGCCCCTTAACTGAAGAAGAGTTCACACCTTCAATGTCATCCCTCCTCATAATGACATCACCACATAATCAATTTGGAAAAAACAATATTCTTAGCTGGGCATTCGTAAAAATCTCATACGTAGATCAATAATTAATTTGGAATTTTGAAAGTGGGCTGTTTTCTGATGTGCAAGTTAAATTCAGCTAAGATAGTCAGAATCAACTTATTAAAATGCTTCTCACATATTAAAATACGAATGAATCAAAATAAACATAACATATTTTGACGGGTTCTTCTACAAATCACAGATACATCTTCAGAATTTCTCTTGCTACAATGGCAGAATATGAGAGGATCTGACTCTTAAAAACATCAAATTAAAAGTGTCTGTTTTTAAACATGTGTTACATTTTATTTTGATTCAACAACTGAGCGGATGTGCCCAATAATTAGTATGTCATTCTACTAACAAGGAACACATTATTTTACCAATTTATATCAACACATTATGAGGAACAGGTAGCCAGTTGCCCCAACCTTTAAAATTGTAATAAAATCTATTTCAAACTTCATAATTGATTCATTTTTACATAGTCAACACAGTCTTGCTGGAGAAAAAAAAAACATGTGTACCTCCCGTATCCATATTTTAGAAGGCCATAAATACTGTCATTTTGAAATGATTACTAATGAGAGAAGGACAGGCCGAGACTGTTGTCAATTATGCAACTAGATTTTGATTGAAGGTTGGGCGTTTGGAGCTTAATGGAACTGTGGATCTCTGCCACAATATGTTATAATATGTCACACACTCAACGTCGCCATCACGCACACCCATCACACCTACATGGCAACAGCCGGTCCGATAGCACAGGGAGTAGAGCGCTTGCTTTGACATCTGTGCAGAGCCTGCTGACGCAGGTATGAATCCCGGCAGGGCCAAACTCAGCCTTTCATCCTTCCGAGGTCGATAAATGAGCACCACACACCATGTGTGTGTGGTGCTCAGATACCTGAGGGTTCGTAGTGCTATATAAATGCAAAATTATTATTATTATTAACAGTCCCCACCATCACAACCACACAACCACCCCACGGACCAGTCCCAGAAGTACTTGACTGATGCTATTGCATCCGTTTCATTATTCCCCACAGAAGCTGCTCAACTGCTCATCAAGACCCAACACCCCATAAGGCCCACACGGGACAAGATGTACTAATGTTCATGGTAAGCAGCTTGACTACCCAAGCCCACTGACATAAGCGCCATACCTGACAAAGGGACTAACACCTATTTTTCTATCTTCTTTTCTCTCCTCCAATCAATTGCAATGCCTAGTATTACTGTGTTTATGTACAACTGTCCTCTTAAATGACTACCATTGCTATGACCCTGAACATGTTACTCACTAACATCACCATGCATGCCCCCCTCATGGCTCATCACCTATGGCCCCGAAAATATACAAGGATTGCACAATGAATGTCAACATGTATATCTTATGCAATGTACGTTAAACATATACCATATTAATACCCTAATGAAAATTGGTCTCCGGAAATGCACTAATAATCATGATATTGCTTTTACTTGCCACAATCACCGTACTCTCCCACCACTATCACTCAAATGCCTAGCCTTGAGAACAACTTATGTTGAAACACGTGTCAGCACTCAAAGTACAAGCAAGCAGTTTATGACATAAGATCGAGAAATGTACGTGGAGGTGCACGTCACATATGTGACAACAATCTTTGGCTAATGTGCGACTGACCATCTGGTATAATAAATAAACCTTATCTTCAAGCACAAAATGGAGTCAACTAATTATTCAAGACGCAACTTTGATTACTCTAAATTGAAATGGGTTAACACCTGATCCAGCGCCACTGTTCCAACCCTGTGGATTTTGATTAAACTTCCATTATTTTTTAGCATTTTCTGAGGACATCTCTTCCCACAAGCCAGTCCAAGAGCAGTTTTACATCTTGATTCTAATACCTGTAGGCAAATAGCCAATATCCAAACACAGATAGGCATTCAGATATCCTACACTAACTTCAAGGGACCCTACTCTGACTTTGAGCTTATAACAAAATAGATGTAGGCCTGGCAGAATATCAACGTAAGTTTTATTTCTTGCAAGCACATGGCTTATCTTGAGCACTAGCCCTGGTAATTCATTAAGTCACATACCAGGGTTTCACATTCATTTTTAAAATATGGTTCAACTCTTAGTAATGGGGCTTCTCATTAAAATAATGGAGATGTGGTTCAGACATCAGTAATTACATCCAATGATTATTCATTTAAAAAACCTTGGATGGATTGCATGTATTGAAAGTCAAATGCTGTGGTAATTAGTGTAACAATATGCCTTCTTTAATATCAGGTCTGGTCAATTGAAACATCATTTGTTTGTTGGAAAAAGTGACTGACGGATTTTACTTTTGAATTCCTGAGTTTAAATGATTTCTATTCCAGTGGGATATAGGGTTCTGACCTCCTATCATTAATAGAAGTTGTTAATTCACTCACATAAAAACTTACATGGGAATTGAAGGATCAAGACCAACCCATTGTTATACTGCTGTTCATATTTAGGTTCTGCCACTGTGATTTGAATAATAGAGTAGTGGTGAGGAGAGTCACCTTTCAGTAGGGCTGAGAGCACAATTTAGAATTGTTCAGGTTCTCCCAAATGTACGAGAGCCACAAACTCAATAGTGTGTTGGGTTCTCTCCACTGCATAAGAGCCACACACATTAACTTTTAAAAGTTTCCCTGGTATACTAAATGCATGACAATTGTTCAGTTTCGCCCTACTGAACGAGAGCTGCAAACAGGAGCATGATTTGGTTCTATAAACTCCAGCAGAGCTATACACAGGGATGTCCACTAGAAAAATATCAACACTTATTTGCGAACACCGGTCAAGGATTAAAAATGCAACACCAGCATCTCTGGTGCAATCCTACAGTGACAACGGCCTGTCTGACCATGACATAAAGTGAAGGGCCATTGACCATGTGACCCCAGACCTGAGGAATTGTAGTACAGTCACTCATTTATTCAAGCTTGAACAACGATGAATTCTCAGGTTTAAAAGCGATGAGACAGGCTTAAACAAGGAGATCCAGTGGATGTCCCTCACATGAATATATCCGCAAAGCAATGCTTTATGTAGCTCCTTTGCATCCAGTTTCATGTAGTTTATTGCATTTAATATATATGTAGCCACCCTTGGTTTGCTGCCATTCTATGAGATCAATGTGTAACCACCATCACTGGCTCCTGTACAGCTGCCTGGAACTGAGGTTGAAGCACCATTTGCTGTATAGGCACCTTATAAATTCCCAATAAATAAATTAAATAAATAAATACAGTCAGGTGCCCAGTCAATGAATGAAGGTAGGAAATATGGTGAACAATACACCATTGTGCAGCTAAATCTACGATGATTGAGAAGATCATGCTCCCCTTTTAGTAGGAACACATTACCTAGTCCAAACATTCGGCCCTCGGACAGTCTAACCATTAACTGGGCACAAAGGTCGGAAAGGCTCAGTTACAAGTTGGAAACACAGTCCATCATTTTAGAACACAAAATCACATATAAACAGAAATCAAAATGACAGATGATCCCAAAATGGCGACAAAGTCGATCTAGAATCGGAACTTTGCAACGCGGTTTTCTTCAGAGAGCTACTAGGCTTAGGCCAATATATAACAGAAGGAGGCGCAATATGATTTCCCGTTTACCAGCATGACACATATTCCATGTCTGTGGACACAAACATTAAATGATTTATCAGAGTAGGATCCCGGCTCACGCCGGTTGCGGACACTGAAAGTGAATACTTTCAATGCATGTCGCAAGGTAAGGAGAAGAGATTCAGGTCAGGGCCGGTAGCTATTCTCATTGGATTAATTGTGCATTTATTCGAATGCGCATCACTGGGTTGGTAGTGACACACACTCCTGGTATGTGTTTCCCTCGGTTTCTAGAATATTGCTGCAATATGAAATTGCTCTCATATGCAAGAGAGGACACATACCTGTGTGAAGTCAGTCCCTTTAATTAGGGTATGTTCACTGTTGGATTGATGTGTTGCTCTGCGTAGCCGAGTTAGGAAGCATACTGTACCCATGACCATGGGGCATTCTTTAAATTGGTTGTGTTTTCGGTTTTCCGGTGCCCGTGAGTAATGGTCGGTATGCCTTTAAGCCATTTGGAGGACATCCCTGACCTATTTACTGCACTGTTACACGTCTTGGTGATCACTGTTGATTTCAAAGTACAGTGGATCTTGAATCCCCCCCTTTTAGGCTGGTGTTTTATAATGCTTGATGCAATTTTTAGTAAACCATTATGCCCAGTCTGGCAAACAAAATGTATTCAACTGGTGAGTTGGGGTGCAGTCTATGGGAATTATATGGACATATTCATGTAAACCTGTGCTTTCAATGCAGGCCACATGTGTTTACTGATATACTTTGGGCCTCATTACGAGGTTGGAGGTAGTCTTTCCGGTAAAGCTGGCAAGGCTCCCCCCAAACTCGCATCCGGATTCGGCACCTGCGAATGGGCAATTACCGGGCCATGCCGAGTTTGGCAGACCCGGTAATTGCCCATTCGCGGGTGCCAGTAATAAGGGACTCCCCATCCCCATTCAGCCCTCTGGGGCTGAATGGGAATGGGGAGCTTGGATGCACCGGCACCGTTCATAATGGTGCCGGTGCATCCGTGAGTTGTGCTTGCGGGTGCCGCACTGTCCACAAGGTCCGCTAGGTCCGACCAGGTGGGCAGAATTAGACCCGCAAGCACAACTCGTAGTATGCAGTACGGTAGCAACAGCACGTGTAGCACTACCGGCGCCGTTGTTACTGTACCACCATACTTATAATGAGGCCCATTGTATTCAACAGTGTGTGCAACTACCACCACCTCAATAAAAATTTCATGTGCCCTGATGAAGCATCATTATGGCCAATATTAGCAAAAACTTGAGTAGGCAAGACAACCTAGTCTAGACCTGCTTATATTGTTTGCTGTTCAATAATAAAGAAGAAGGCAGGGAAAACACACCCTATCCTGTGTGTGTTCTATATAAAGTGCTTCAAGTGTTCCTTGTTTTTGTTTTTCTAGTCCACTGACCCTTATACTGATCAGTTTTTTCTGGGTGCCGGGGTGAAAAGAATGACTCTGGTATCAAAAAGTCAACCAAAATATGAAAAAAATGTAGTTCCTATCGGTAATAGGAACTCCCGTCCCCTGCATACCATTCAAGAGTGGAAAGAAAACTTTACAAACAAATCTCAGTATTTTTAGTAGTTTCAAATATTAGTTGTATCAGTCTTTCAAAAATGATTTAAAGTAAAGTTCAATCAACAAATTTTCACCTTGAAAATACAAGTTGTTTTACTAATGGAGTTCTATTTTCTCAATCACTCAATTACAACTTAACAAATAATCAAAAGCAGTTTCTTTGAACAAATTCAACAAAATTCAAGAGAATTCAAACGAATTTCTAGAAAGTTCAAGAAAATCAAGAAAGTTCAAATGAATTTCTAACAAAAGGTAGTTAGTAATGAATTTCTAAAAAAAAGATAGTTAATAATGAGCTCAATGCGTTTCGAGAGATTTGCCTCTCTTCTTCAGGAGCAGCAACTTATTTCTAGCTAGTACAGTAATCACTAGTTTCAACAATTCTTCATTATAAAGTCAAAATGATACTTCAATGTAGAATAAAAACAATGTATCCTTTTTAATAAATGTATCCCCAGGATTTTTCTGTGGCAACTATTCCATTGTGAGATTATGGAAATGTCATCTTTTCATGATTCCCAATTCGTTATTAGTTATCTGTAAATAGTATGATATATGTATTATTAATTTGATGAAGCAATGGATTGATGTCTTTAAATATCAATAATGCAGAATTGTACCTGTGTGTTCATCTATTCACCAATTTGAGCTGAAAGCATCTTCCAAATTTCAAATCGGGTTTTCAGTGTGGAGTCTTGGAAATGGGTAATCTAAAAGGTAAGTATTCATCCTATAATTTTGCATGTTTTATGCATTAGCCAGACCATACTGGTAACGTTATCTAGTCAACTCACATGTTTGTACTTGACACAGGGTCACATTCAGAGTGTATGGAAGTGTGCCGTAGTCAGTTCAAGTTTCCTCCCTGCATATCGACAATTACTCGAGTTAGTGCGATGAATTGCACTTTCATTTTTAAATGATTTTCATTTTTAAATCATTCCATTCTAGGTTACCTGGAATGGTGACTGTTTCCAGCCGCGTATGTTTCTATCCTCTTCACTATTTCCTATCCTGTCGCAGGGTCGCTGTGGACGTGTCTACCTATTGAAAGATACTGTCTGTTAGCGTTATATTCAGCGTGTTAGCTGATTAAGTTAACGCTGTGCTCAGTGTATTCATTATTTAAGTCGTTACCCCAGTGGAAGAAATTCTGCACTGTACCTGAGATGTATACTGTGCCATTCGTGAGCCTGTTTCTCCCACTTCCTGCTTCCTCCTAGTCAACCCGTTACCTAGCAACTTCACCCTATATTATCATGTGATCTAGTCACGTGACAACTAAGAATTATGGGAGTCGTAGTTTAAGTTGCGCTTTCGGTATAACATCCGGTCCGCCCTTCTCTTCACAATGTATTAGCATGTGATCTGTTCACATGAGAACTATGCATTCTGGGAATCGTAGTTTCAACTGCATTACTGCATATGTACAGTTTTGTCATATTATGCGGAAAAATGCTCGTATGTTGGTAAACGAGTTCAATTTATAATTCGAGTCCACTGTTCATGATTCTCATAGTAATATGATTAAGTTAAATTCTCTCTCTCCTAGTTGAACATGCTGTTCAATAATAGCCAGATCTAGAGGCACATTCAGTTGCCAACATCTGCCCTTCACACAGAATTGTGAACATTGTTGAAATTGCAATTGTAAGGACTGACATGCCTATGCAGCTCTAGGTGTAGGACTCACTAGGTCTTAGGGCCTGTGTAATTTACTTCTTATCCTCATTCCCTACTGTTATGTCTTTTTTCATTTACATGTCACTTGGTCTTGGTGATGGTAGCATTCCGTGGTCGTTTTATTTTCATTCAGCTGGTGTTGGGCTGTTCCAATACATTGCTACACCAGGGGCCCTTGTGCAGTTTGTATATTGTCAATAATATGTGCTCCGACCATCTGGTTTTCGCTTTCCGCGTGGTCATGCCTATATAGAATAGGCCACAGGGACAATTAAGTCCATAAATGACGTTTACTGCATCATATGTGCATGAGTGTTTCAGGGGGATAGGTTTTCCTGTGTATGGGTGGCTGATGGTATTGCCAAAAGGATTTTCCAGAAACATTGGCCGCTGCTGCAAATGGATCCGAAACTCCTACATATGTTACCACATTTGCCTACAGGAACAACAAATCCTTACGCAACAGCTTGGTTAGAGCAGACTTAACCACCATGGGAACTGAGAAAACGACATTCAAGGGCACTATCCCTTGCCACAATTGTCAACACTGTGGCAACATATTAAAAGGCAATAAAAGGTAAAAGCGAAAACCAGATGGTCGGAGCACAAATCCAATATTAGAACTAAAAATCAAAAATCTCCCGTTGCAATACATTTCCTACAAGCTAGACATTTGGTAGCTCAAATGAAATGCGTAACACTTGAACATGTAATTCTAGGCCCTAGAGGCGGAGACATCTCAAGAACCCTCCATCAGAGGGAGATAGTATGGATTGACACCCTTGACTGCCTTAGTCCCAGAGGCATGAACGTAGAGTTCGATTTAATGTGTTATGTTTGAATTTATGTACATGCACAACTTGGGCTATATAAGGAAATGTGTAAATGTGTTTCTCTGTCGAACAGACACTGACTTTTGGAACACATGTATGTATAATACCAACTGTCCAAAGCACATGTTCCAAACACCTTGTATCTTGAGATACTGGACTATATGAAAAAGCGGAATTGGACTTAACACAAATAGATTGTACAAGATGTGTCTCTTTCTGATCCACATCTTAGCACCTGACATGGGAAGTGGCAACACTGTTATAAATACGCACCATCAGCGTGAAATCATATGTTGTAAAATCATATGTTGTAAAACTGATGCATATGTTTAAAAATGCTTTACTGCGAATTGTAATGCACTATCCTTGTTTAGGAACATGAAACTATGACACACTGGTTGCATGCATAGAATGTGAGCCATCTAACTGGCAGAGATCAACTCATTTAGGCGCTAAATAACAGATCGTTCTTGCAGCATAGATGCAGGAGCTAGAGCTGGTGGACTTTACACTATAGTGAAATACAAAGAAAACCGTGCAGTAGGTAACACTAAAGTTAACTGATCATGACAATCTGTACAGAACCTCTCAAACGTTAGTTTTTCGCCCACATCATGGAGCCAATGGGGACCCAAGCAGATCAGTGATCTGCGCTACTCCCCACTCATTCATGATGGGCAACCACTTTTCGTAACCTTCACACTCTCAAGTCAACTAGATCCATCTATACACATGACCCTCTTACGTTTATTGGACACGATAGATGGCTGGCATTGGCCAGCCATCTAAGATTCCGCATAGTCCTCTCCCGAGGTAACGGAAGAAACACATACACGCATGTGCGAGGATTTAGTGGTTCAGCACCATACTGTGATGGGTCACGGAGTACGTGACACAGTATTGGCTGCACACTGTACACCCGCGCATGCGCGACAAGAACTTAATTAGCCCCCACACGTACGCACACGCGACTGATCAGCGGTCTAGCCCGCCCACGCGCCAACGTGCAAACATAGTGTAGAGATCAGCCTAATGCGCATGCGCTAGGAATAAGCGGTCCAGCCCGCTGACGGACATGCGCACTAACCCCCTTGGTAACACATAAAATAGTAACCAGGAAGAACGCCAGGGACCGGAGTACCGCACTCGATGCCCCGCGGACCTCAGGACTTCAGAAGAGACACGCATGCCGTATATGAAGGTGAGAGATAGGTCTTATATGAACCTATTAGATAGAACTTTTTTGACTATGAACCACTTCACCGTATAAACTCTGTGCAAGATTTAAGGGGGCAGACTGGATTTAGTCTGACCAATACCTCACAGCCAGACTATTTAACTGCATGATACAGCCAGGCTTAGAGCAAATATCACAAACCTAATGGGCAGAAGTTTTAGCTCTTGAAACATCACACTCCTTTAATCTCTGGAAATTTTAAGAGGCCAGACTGGTTTTGAATCTGACCAGTATACTACAGCCAGACTACTCTCCTGGCTTGCATATTACAGCCAGATCTACAGCATGGGGGAGAGGTACTCCCCGGTTTTTTACCTTCCAAAATGTGGCGGTTTACCTTGCAAAGCTATAAACACATTCCAGTGACCCACACACTAAGTATACCACCATTTCTTCCTGTTTCTTCTAGAAACTATTTTGAAGAAAAATCCCATGAGGCACGAGTGTCCTTATACAGAACATATTAGGTGCAACTACACCTACTTACAAGAGGTTGTCCAAGCATCAGGAAGCAAGGTGCCTGTGGCATTAAAAAAAGGTGCGTTAAGAGTAAAACGTTTTTTTACTGTCAGAAAGGTATTATCACAAACCACAACCCTTTGTTGTTAAGTTGTATTATCTTTAACAAGTGTTGAAACACCTATAGTGTAATACTATCTATATGTTTTTCCCATAGGAATTGAATCCAAGAACATATGTAATATTGGAAGAAGTAGTATCATTTAGCCCTGAAGATGGACTGTCAGAAAAGTCCGAAACGCGTTGGCAACACATTGATAAATCTCTATACTATTTTGTTTTGGTGACTTAAACCAGGAAATTTATTTGACTTCATTTTTTGTCGTTACCCCACAATCACTTTCTGTTGTTACCCAAAAGGGACTCTGTTAATTTATGGATGCAAACATAGCGAATCTTATGGTTTAGAGTATATCTATGAATAAGGTTTTGTAAACTGTACAAATTATAGATTTTGATAGGTTCTGAAAGAAAGAAAATAATACTTTGGTTTGATTAAAAATAACCCATGGCGGGTCTTTTTACTTTTCCTAAAGTTGTATTGTCTTACATCAATGAATCAATAGACACACTATAAAACTATATAAAACTATGTGAAGCGAATTGAAAAAGGAAGACATAACCGCTTGGCAACTCTATTTGCTAGCAGGAATCACACACCTACCTACCTCTTTTACCCTACCAACTCTGAATCCTAGAGAAAAGAGACTGATACTCTTAGTTAAATTCAGAATCGCAAGCAGTGAGTGGCCTACTAGAGCTCACGTGCCTGCAACATTGATACGTTTTGGAATTATATTCCCTTGGGAGTGCACTAAGGGTTGGCAGTAGCAATACATGCCTCTCTCTCTCCACTGCCTTGCACTGTCACTGCAGAACTGGCAGGTGGGTTAATCCTGCAGAAAAGTGCGACCCCAGCACACAAAGCTACAATAATGACAGGGTGAGTAAAACTATGTGCCAGCCCTGTCTCAGTGAGCCATTTGAGCACAAACAGAAATATCATGTAATGATCCTTAAGAACATGTCTGAGTTGAAAACAAAGTCTCAGGGAGCGGATGGTAAATGCTGATGCACGCTGGCAAATTTCCATCCAGAATTACCTTGCATGCAAAGTAATGTCTCATGTGTACAATTCAGTAGTTCTTGCAGAGTGCAAGATATAGGACTGGTCAGATGACCAGAAAGCCTACTTCACAAATTATATGAGGGCGAGTAACCAAAACACTGACTATATGGTTATAACACATTGGATTATGGGTCCCTCTGGTGGTGAAACTGGCATGCAACAATTGTCAAAACAGCAGCTGTAAGTGATCCAACAACAAGCCACGTTGTGCATGCAAGGCGTTGATGGACAGAGTCACATAGGTGAAGACATGTGGGATAAGGTAAAGCAGGTGATGGAAGGGTATTTGTGACCCCATCATCGATCCTTTGGTGTGGTGACATTATAAAATGTCTCTAAGGTAATTTCTGGCCCAAGATTGGGAAACGCAATGAATGTCCCTTGCTTTATAATTCATTTCCACCTTGTAGTGTCACATTCTTTCAGCGACTGGATCCCTTTCTGTGATATGATTGCTGTGGTACACAGATCTGCTCTTATTCCACTCATATGGCACCAGAAAGGCTTTTCAAGTGTTGCAGGTGCAAGACAACCTACCAACCCACAAGCTAAAATGGCCAGTGCCGACATGCTGGAACTCAGCGATGCCTATTCTCAAGCATATGTGTGAGTAAAGCAATTCTGCAGCTGCAGTCAAGCGGCGGATGCTGCTTCATAGTGTCCTTTGATGAAGTCACAAACATGACAACCATCGCTCAGTGACACTTATTAAAGTACTGTCATGTGTACACTTGCTGGAAATAAAGCTGTCTAAGAAAGTAACAGAATAACAAATGAAGGGCAAGTCAGACATTGTACAACTGGTGAAAAACTGATATCAATCTTTCATGATGATTCACACATAAAACCCATGACAGAAAACATATAATTTTGCATGTATACTTGACCTCTGAAGTGCCAAGGGCGAGGTATCTCGTCCTTGGGATTACCTCCCTGTTGCCAAGGACGAGATACCTCGTCCTTGGCACTTAAGGGGTTAATGAAACAGAAAACGTTAGAAGGCATTGAATGGCGAAATACTAAAATCACCAAAAAAGGCCTTGGCACTGGGCGGGAGGAAAGCCCATGGCAGTTAAAATGAAAGTGACTACATTCCAGATTGTGAAGAGTAGAATGACATGTTGAGAAACAACTGAAATGTGCAAATGTGCACTAGATTTCTGTCTGCAAGAGTGTTTGCTCAAAGAGCACTGGTATGAACGGTAGGCATTAGTTGAGCATCAGCACTGTTGCATGTAGCCATTAACATCATAAACTGCCATCTACTAGTATACATAGGGAATACATTTCCAGTGTTGCTCTTGTCCAGCAAGACAGGCCTCTCTGCACCTCCTGGCAAACCACTGACATTAAAAACATTACCATACACCAATAGACTATTGCAAAATACTAGTACTTTTATAAGGACACCAAATGTAACCTCAAAAAACGAGTCAGAGGATGATATTTGTCCGAGTTCAAGGCAGATCAGTCAGGGCAGTTAAATTTGTGTGGTTCCTACTGTTGTTTTAATTGATACATCCAGCTCAAGTTCTAAAGATAAAATTTCACTATGGTGGTGATATGGTGGTGATTGTGAAGACAACTGAGGAAATGAGGAATAACAATGTTTGTGATGTACGAGAATGTCACGTTCTAGGCCTCCTATCTGCACAGGGGTATGTGAGATGTCCTTCTTTGATATGCCACAGAGTAACCTGGCTGAGTCCGTCTCACACAAACACACACACACACACACAAACACACACACAGCATTTCTCATGCGCTACCAAAGGGAATGAGTACATAACAGTTTGGGCCTCACCGGCAGTTCCTTACACTGTTTACTCCCCTCCACTCATTAGGGATTCATATTTTTGGATGAAATTAGTATTACTGCTCTGGAGTTGAAGTGAAACGAATACTGTAGTTTAGTAGGGCAATTTGAGAGGATTCAAAATCACACCACGTTCCCTTTACCACCCTGAAGCTTTGCTGCTTTGCGTGATTGCAGCGTGTGGTGGGGTAGAGAAGTGAGAACACATTCAGCTTTTTTATGTAGTACCAGAAAGCAAGAGACAGGACATTTCAAATCACAGGATAAGTGTGGTTCCATCCATCCCCATCACCCCCCCCCCCGCTCTGCCCCCCACCCCCATAGCCTGCTATGGTCTAGTAGTACCTTTTCTCAATCTTTTCCCCGTGCGTGATGCTTCGACAATATCAAACCACTGGACAGACATGACAACATTCTCATGAATTATTGAAAATCAATGATCCTGTAGGTTGTTGTTCTGATTTGCTTATTGCTGGATGTGCTTTGCACTCTGGAGTAAACTGCACTGAGAATGGGCGTCTGTCACTGGCTGCCATACCCCAGAGCAGACATTGGGGGGAGGTCGAGAGTTGGTGTGCTGCTGCATAATGGGGCCTACTGTGATCTCTCCCACCGTGGTGCAGTTCATTGCAGTGCATTGCAGTTTAGATGTCCCAGAAATCGTGCATTGCAGGGTTGAGGACTGGTCCTTCTATGACCACATTGATGTTTCATGGATTTCAGGCAACTGTCTCATGTGTGAAGTTTCAGAAATCCGGGGAAAGGGCTGGGGTGTCTGAATGTTATGCAGACAGTAATGTCTGCAGGGTCCTAAGGGGTAACTACACAAAAAGTGGTGCAGACTCGTGAAATGGTGTGGAATTGGATAAGGAACAACGCTTCCCCAAGCCACAAACCCACAAACAAATTTAGAGTTTTTTTGGAATCCAGGGAAAGGGGTGTGGTGTCCAAACATCAAGAAGCCAGTAATGTCTGGAGGGTCCTAACAGGTAACTGTGAAAATGTGGTGCAGATTGGTGAACCGATGTGGAATTGTATAAGGAACAAGACTTTTCCAAGTCACAAACCCCAAAATTGTCACTTTTATAAATGTAGATTTGCCATCCACAGACCCTTTTTGCAACTCCCACTGCTGTGTCTCAAGCCACGGGTGTGGCCTCAGACTAAGCGTAAGGCATAAGCCAACCGAGCGTACCCAAGCTACCTCTGATGTTATTATAGCTCTAATTAAGATGTGTATACTTAATGACACTATAAAAAAAACAACGAGAAAAACAGGTGTTTTTAAACTAACATCTGTTTTAACTTTTGTGGCCTCATTCATAGTGAGGGTCTTAGTGTAACACCTACATTAAGGAATTCCCCGCAGACACAGTACAAATAACTTGGAAAACAGAAAGAATACACAAAATAGGTACAAATAATATTTACTTAAAATAAATCATCTAAAACTTATTAAAGCAAACTATCCCAATTTTAATATTTAATCAAATAATCTTTGAACACACAAAAAAACAATTGTTGTCACGATGATTATGATTTAGAGCAGGTGAGGAGGGATGCAGGGGGGAGATGTGTTGGTAGTGTGTTTGGAGGCATGGGAGTGTCCCCCCCACGGCTTGCTTTCCCCTGTACTACTAAATAAGTAAGGAACCAAACACATATTTTAAAAAGAAATCAGAGCTATTTGGACAGAATGTCATTTTAGGAAAAAACAAGTCAAATATTAAGGAGGTCATTTTGCAATGGCAGGAGCTGTGAAACAAGGCACAGAAGCAATGATTAATGCATGTATGCCTTGATTTACTGCACAGGGACATTTCAGTCACGTTGAAGGAGGATTAGGGCACACAGGGGAATTTGCATTTCTGACCTGATTTCCTCCTCCGTCTTCAAAGTGTGAACTGATTGCCATTGAAAAGAGAAGCTGTTCAAGTTTTGTTCACCTCCTATCTATCATAGAAACTGCTGTCATACTGTCATATCTTGCAATTATCACCGCATGCTCATCAGGCAGCTTGACCTCTCCAATCAAAAAATACATGTAGGGTTATTTAACCTAATGCTCACAATTCATCCAGGGCACCGCAAATGTTTCTGGGGAAATATCTTGGATAGGCCTACTGTTAATCAGAGACTGCTGTCGTTTTGTTTGTTTCTGTGCTTAACCTACGTTCTTGCTAGGATTCGTGTTACAAACGTATTTGTTGGACCAGAATTAAGTGTAGGGTGTCACTTTTTTGGGACTCGTTTTGAATGAGCCTGTCATTCGACGGTGGGGCCCAGTTGCATGTAGGCATACATGTTGGTGTGTTCCCGTCACTGAATTTTGGTCATTTGCATGGCAGAGTGCAAAAGGGAAGGGAAAAAGGCGGAATACAAGCTTGTATGGCACCTTTTGCCTTCCGCCATGCAAACTGAGTAATTGCTGCCTTCCATGTAGGCATGGCAGGCAGCGTGACAATGGATCCATATGGAGCCCATCTGCTGTTTGCTAGCTCAGAAAAAACAGCAGACTCCATAGGGATCTCCAGCATTTGCATCACCATACAAATGCATGCCTGCGTAAATGCTGGAGGATTTGTATGGTGGAGAGGGAGGCGGCGGAAATGCATGTTCTGTTCCGCCCCCTCTTCTATGCCATAGGAATTGAATTGACAAAAATAAGCTGTGGCATGACTGGAAAATGTGGAAGCCTTATGCTAGCCTTTACACCTTCCTTTCACGTTATGGCAAGCTCAGAAGGAGTATGATGTCATGTCTGAATGCCATTACCAAAATGTACCCTTATTTGTGTGCTCATGCATTAATCCACGGCTTGAAACCCATGCAGGACATGGAGCCTCATTACAAGTTTGCCGGTCTGGTAGTAACAGTGCTGGTAAGCTACCAGCACCGTTGCTACCGGACCAGCAAACTATGAGTTCTGCTCACGGTTACCTCTATGCCCGCCGGGACTGACCTGGCGGGCAGACCGGCACCCGCGAGCAGAGCATGTCGGATGCACCGGGACCATTCTGAATGGTGCCGGTGCATCCGACATCCGCATTCCCATTGAGCCCTATGGGGCTCGAATGGGAATGGGGAGCATTTTTGTCTGGCGCCCGTGAATGGGCAATTACCGGGTCATTACGGCCTTCCTGCGTGCCGGAAAAAAAATGATACCAGCGGCATCCATGCCGGTTTTACCAGCACAGCTACCACCAGTATCATAATGAGGCCCACGGTCATCCCCCTTTTCATGAGGTGCCAATTGCAAACAGGGAATGACCAACATTGCCACGTTTGTGTTGTGGGGGTCCCCTGACTCGAATTTTAAAGCTCCTCAAAGCGGAGAGGATGAGAAAAGTGTCCTCTTGATAGTCCACTCCTTATTGTGGAAGAGTAAACACCACCTGCAAATACGCATTGCAGGCAGTGTTTACTAGTGGATTGCTATGGAATCTGCCTGGTGCAAGACTGAGTCAATTTCCATAGGAATCCATTCGTTTTATACCTGCATGAAAATCACCTACAGGCATAAAATGAAGTTCTCACGCCAGGTGAGGAGGTGAGCACAGCTTAGATCTCATCTACGCTCCATGCCCCTGCATCACCTTGCCTCAGCAGGAAAATGAGGCAGAGCAGGAAAAGGAGGCATATATTTGTTATGCCTCACATTTACATATTCATTTCCTGCTCTACCCCATATAAAATGAAGGGTGATATATTGATAAATCTATTGCTGGTCTGTCGATCAGTGTTTTCCATTACTATTACTTATTTGCTGGCTGCATTGATATTCTTCATTAAATGAGGCCAGTGATAGATGAGTTTGAATCCAGGAGGCATTTGGCCACTGTCTCATTTTACATGAGGAAACAGTTGCATGCAGAGTACCACCAATGTTAGCACTTACGTACTGTGGTGTCTCGTTAGGCAGTGTGGACAAGGAAAGAGTCAAAGTGAGGCAACCTCACACTGAGTCTTGCATTTTCCACTCTGATCCATGGAAACACGAAGGCCGTCCGCGAATATGCTTTGCAAGCTCCATTCACAAATGAGATCCTACAGAATACAAATAGTTTTAAGCAGGTGCAACCCCGAGTCAGATTCCATAGGAATACCTTAATTTTACACCTGCATTAATATATCTCACGCAGGCAGAACATGAAGTGCTCACCCAAGATAGAGGGGATGAGCATGGAAGAGATTTTATCGCTGCTCCATGCCCCTCTGCTTTGTGTCAGGAGGAAAATGGGGCAAGTGGGAACGGGAGGCATACATGCATTACGCCTTGCAGTTATATCTTAATTTTCTTCACTCGCCCAATTTAAAATGAGAGTGTATTTGCTCCAAAAATTGAGATTTCTCCTTTCACTTCTTCCAGGCCTGCTGCTCGCTCTACTTACCAAACTGCTCTTTCACATTCCCCTTGGATTGTGGGCATTGGTGTTGGAACAGCTTTTCTCTACCCCTCTTCTGAGACTTCTCTATCACCAACTTCTTGTCTTCGTTTTTATTCTTCCTGAGAATATCCTTTTGTTTCCTTCTCTAAACCTCCGTCTCTTTCCTTCCATATAGTCTACCATCTTCCTGACCCTCTTTCATCCTTCTGGAAATTATATTGACGCTTCATTGACTCTGATTGTCCTTTTTGGAGACATTAACCTTAATTTAATCAGTACTCATTCTTCCTGTCCTGACCATGGACTCTTTGTTCACTAACTTGATTCAGTTGTTTATTCCTACTACTCATATCTGTGAATCATCTTTTAACTTAATGTTTTTAAATTCTTCTTTGGCTCCTATATATGTGCTCTTCCTTTGCTCACTCCCCAGCACTTCCCTTTGTGTTTTTCCCACATCCTTCTTATTTCCCCTTCTTATTCCTTCTTCCCCCTCTTCTCTTTAACATGGTCTTCGGCGTTGTCATGCCTCAACTTGTACTAGTCCCTTCAAATGACTGCTGATTTCTCTCTTCTTACTCCAATTCTTCTACCCTTCTGTTTCCCATATTGACATCTTTTCTCAACTCTCGCTATCCCCTTTGACCCCTTCCACATGATTAACTTCCCTCCATGCACACTTCGCTGAATTCTGAAGGTCATTGCTTTCTGGCTGGCATTGCGGCTCATTCTTCTTTACACCCGTCCTACAACGTTGACTTATTTCATGCAAAACAACTGTACTATCAATACATTTCACTCTTCTTAACAATCTCCGGATCTCTCACATTTTGATTTTGCTTCCCACTTTTATCACTAAAATGGATCATCTCCACTCTTTCATCTCTTCTGCATCTATTTCATCACCAGCACCTCATTCTCTCTCTCCTTATTCTGCCTTTGAACTTCTTTCTAAGATCTCACTCGACCTTGTATTCCAAAGCGCCAATTCTTATTGCTCATTCTAATTCCTCTTCATCTCCTGCTTTCTGCTCTCATCCCTTCAGTGTATCCTCTTCTACTTCCATATCTGACTTCTCTCTTTAATTCTTCCCTTTCATCTTTTCTTTTTCTTCTTCTGTTTAAACATGCTACAATCTTGAAATGAAACTTTCTTTGCATCATTCACTCCCCTCAAACTACCACACTCTTCTTTCTGTTCTTCCTTTTCTTTCCAAGTTTTTCAAATGCACTGTTCCTTGCATTTATCTTCATACCTTGAGAACTCTCCTCAACACATACATCTGATTCCTGTCCTGCTCACTGTACTGAAACTGCTCTCTTATATATTGCCAAATGCCTCACCTCTTACCGCTATTCCGAACACTCCTCTCCACTTATGCTTCCGGACTTATAATGGCAGATCATTTTATCTACGAATATTCTCATCTTTTCTTGACATCTTTGGCTTTTTTCGTTCTTGGTTTTTTTCCTGCCTCTACAACCCTGTGGTGTTTGGACTGGCAATCTGTCGTATTACTTTCCCTCTTTGTTTTGGTGTCCCTCAAAGTTCAGTTGTGCAGATACTATTTTGTGCCTCTTCTATATCACTTTTAGTATTCCCTATTCTGTTCTAAACTATCAATTCTATGGTGAGGACTCAAATAAATGTTTACTTTTCTTACTTCACTGATCAACCCCACTTTTCCAATTCTGTCTTTCTCCCATCAATTTCTCCCATCAATTCGTGGATTCTCAATGTGAAGTAATGACTTCTGTTCTCCAGGACTACAAGCATGCACAGAGGCTAAAGCACCAGCTCACCCTTAACACTTTGACATATCAAGAGCTAACACAATCATAAAGGTAAAACAGACACAGTGAAGGAATATAACCCCATCGCCTTTGGGGTTAACGTGGGCAGAGGGAAGGCTCTACTCTCAAGCGGGGTGTGAATTTGTTTAAATAGCAACCCAGAAAGTGAATTATAACGGTCCAAAATAAAGGATCATCCAATTAAGTTTCTATAAAAATATATAATTTAATTAAACACACCATATGTAAGAATAACTAAATAGAAAACACTACACAAAATAGATCCCTCAGGGAAACAACACAGAAAGATAGCAAGATGCAGCAAAATGGGTCATTAATCCGGGGTGAAAGGCAATGTTCTTAAAAAGGATACGTTTTTGGAAGAAAAGTTTCTAGGGCCCAAACATTGACCAATGGAATAGTTACCAGTCTTTAGTACCTTTTTATGGTTCTTTGTGATTCAACAGTGTCGAACCAGGTTAGGAGCTGTTGTGCGACTGGTTTGAGCGAAGTTTGGGTGCAGTGAGTCAAGTTGCTCTAAGCAGTGAGCTGGAATTGAGCTAGAACAGGTTTGTGGGATCAGAGCAGTTTCAAAGACTGCATTCAAGCAATGCAGGTTGGAACGTCTACTAGGATCGGTTCAGGGTCGAGGTGGTTCAAGTTGTGCTGTAAACTTTGGGTAGGGTTGGAGAGTGGCACTCATGTGGTTCAAGCAAGGGTCGACGTAGTGATCCTGATGCTCCAGTGTGCGGTTCTAGGAAGGGGCAGTTCGAGGTCAAGCCAAATAGATTCATTTTTCTAACTGCTGATTTGAGTCCGAGAGTGACCATAGAGCGATTTGAGCCCGGGACAGGCAATAAGAAGCCATAGCATGTGAAGTGCTCTGTGAGGCATGATGCACCATCAATCTGGTTTGAGAAACAAGTTTGCTGGTTCAAATAATTTGGTTGAGTGCCAATGGTAGCATCAGTGGCCCCTTTGGTTTGAGATGTCGTGAACCCTGTTCAAAAGCAGTCTGACCAGTTCACTGTCATGAAACCAGAGATCCTGGCAGTCTTGGCTATGAGGATGCTGTGAGCCCTAATGCAAGGGCTCAGGGACAAGTTTAGTCCTTGTTCTCGGGCTATGAAACACAGGGGAGACTGGCACACAACTGCAAGAGTCCTTCAACACAGTCAGGTCGTGGGTACTGTTGTAGCTGGCAGAAAGGCCAGTCTCATCCCAATAGCAGTTCACCCCCACTGATCCCTGGATATGGTTAGGAGACAGTGCTTCCCTCTGCTTTGGATACTCCATCTTCAACTAACTGAGGGAGGACTTTGAAAAGATCAACTCTCCGAACAGAGGTCCAATAAATTCTTTCTTATGTGTTTATCCAAAGGTGAATCAACGAGTGGGAGACCCCTTCTTTTAAAGGCAAAAGCCCACAGGTAATTGTACTGAAGCTAGCCTGATTTAGGGGTCCAACCCCTATTCTTGGAGTAAGTGGACTGTACCCTCTGACATCACAATCAAAGAGTTTTGTGTTACAGGAAGGAAAGAAAGAGGGAGAGACAAACAAGATGGCAGAACCTTCTTCTAGTTGTAAAGAGCTCCCTCCCCTCTGTCTGAACTAACTCCACCCGTTTTCAACATAATGAAACGCCTTTAGATATGAAACACCTTGGTGTGAGGAAACACCTGTATTGAATGGGCGTGCCATTTGATTCTTGTTCCCAGGACAACTTCCTGTAGAGTGACGACAAAGGAACAAAGAGAAAAAGTCCACAAAGCTACAGTCCTACTAGCAGTAGCAACGACAGCCTGTCTAGGGAGAATACACATACTCCTTTCACAGCTGAGCTGCCCTCAAAGGGTAGATACGTGTGTGATTTCAAACTACTCTGGCTGTAATAATTATGAGAAATACCATCCACCATACTGTAACTGAGGTATGGCTTATATGTAAAGTTGTATCTGCAACTTGGACAGTCAACTGATAGTCATAGGGTTTTGGTACAGCGGTGCAGTCTTAAATGCAGCCCCTGTGCTACAGAGACTTGGCGGCCACTGCAGCTCTCAAATGGGGACTTATGTTCTCTTAACCTGCTCTGTGCCACTTGTAGAGAAAGCACTGCAGATCAGGATACAGATGCAGCAGGGCACAGGTACACACTATGCTTTTGGCATGGAGCTTATGAATGAGGAATCTGATCAGCAGATTTCCCTTTCATAAATCTGTCTCAAAAGATTAGTGGCCAATACCAAAACATATCGTGCCTTCCTCAGTCATTGTAATCTACACTTCATCTGTAGACCTACTGAATTTCCTTGCCCTGTTTCCAAAGTTTCATTTCTACCATTCTACCTAGGTGGTGTGGCAGCAGAGTGGGCAAACTCTTTATTGGAGAACAATGACCCAGCAATCTATTATTTCAAAGCTTTGACCCGAGCCCTTGCTTGTGACTATGACACTCACTACCAGTCCCAAGCTTCTGAAAGGGAGTTGCAGGAACTCAAACAAGGTGATAAAGACCTGCCGCAGTGTGTGGTACATTTTAACCTGCTAGTGACCCGAACTGCATGTGCTGACACTACAAGACCGCTCTGTTTTGTAAGGGGTTGTGCAACAACATCAAAGATGCACTCTCAATAATTCCTTCATTACCGTCTTTGTTCTCTGAATTCCTGGTTCTTGTTTAACAGGTTAACTAGAGGATGCAAGAGCTGAAAGGTGAGAAATGCCAGCCGCTGTTTTTTTTCATATTTTCCTATGTCTGGTGGCAGGGAGTTGGGCAAACCAATGGTGGATAACCCACCTGAAACCATGCAACTGTGAGGTGTGGTTCCACACTATTAGGGAGTTTTATTAAAGTCCACCTGTGGAAGGGCTTTAGAAGACTCACTCTTAGGAGTACAGCTCTCCAACTCTTAGGTTTCACCTGAACTATCCAAAATGAGTTAGCTATGGTCAAGCAGCCAGGCTTACTCTAGGAGAGAGGAGTGCTGTAGGTGAGTACAAAGACCTTGGAGCACACATATAGGCAAGGAAGCACTTACACACTGTAGTTACCTAAAAATATGGTTATTTATCACATACTCTAAGGCAATGTTAAATTCAATATGCAATGCAGGTGAGAAGAAATAGTTGACACAAATAGATATACACATAAGATATGTGCTGCAGCAATATTTAAAGCCATATTAGACTTGTAGAAGAATAACAGGTAAATGCCAAGAGCAGTTTAAAGTTATCAAATCAAATCGTCAACTAACATTTAGTAGAGGGAGCAATACTGGTAAGTAAATAATGAGTGTAGTCCTTTATTTTAGAAGTCCAACCCTATCTGGGGAATGGACATCTCAAAAGTCAGAAGGGAGACACTGGCGGGCGGGGGGGTTCCAGTGACCCATAGGCAGTAGAACAAAAGAAGGCAGAGGCTTTCAAAGGTATAGGTTCTTGGAAGATGCTTTTAAGTCAGGGAGAATTAATTCAAAGGTTTTTTGGGGCTAAATAGGCCAACTGAAGGATTTCAAACTGGAAAACAGCTGTGCTGAGGCCTGGGAGAACACAGTTGCGTCGACCACCCCAACACGGCTCCACAAGCTCAAGAGTCAAGCGAACAGCAATACAACAACTGCCTGGGTAAGTACCCAGGAGTGCAACAGTAACTTATTCAGTGAAGAACAAAAATTTCTATGGAGGGTCCCCAAAGTACGACGACACCAGCTTTGGTTCGGGTCTCTGGCCTTGGTGGCTGGAGGAAGAACTTTTGATGGGAGAAGATGGCCAGATTTGGTCACAGGGATGCCCAGCAAACCGTCTTCATGGCACTTGGTTGTGGAGGCTCCCCCTATCCTAGTAACACTAAGTTAGCACAGAAAAATAAAAAGGAAAGCTCAAGGAGATTCCAGCAACACTGCACAGAAAGTGCTGTGTGCTGCAATAATAATTTGTAGATGCCAGAAAACATGGAGGAAAGCATACCTCCATTAAACGGTACCCAAAAGAGGTAACATGTGTCCCCAAGGTTAGAGTACAACAGTGAATGAGTGTGAAAAAAGGTTCCCACTCACGTAGGAGAAATAGACCAAAAATTGAATAGTCCAGCAAAAAGGCTGGGGTACTCACAAAGTGGGAAGAATTGCACTCAAAAAGAAAATCCTACCTAACACACAGATTGTGAAAGGAACCTGTGACAACAAGAGAGCCTCTGAGTATATTGCAGCAAAAATGTAAATTTTTTACGTAAATGTCCTGCGGACCAAACTAGGAACTTGGTAAAAGTACAGGCCCGGACATGATGGGTAAACATGTATCAGACCTTGTCTTTCACGTGTTTTCCTCTTGTACTGAGATTACATCCTCTGTTGCTCCCCATGTGAACTTCCCCATCATCCTAGCATGGTGTGCCAATGTGTCTGTGGTTGCCACTGCTCCTATAGGTTCAGGAACCAAATAGACTATACAGACATAGATTATGTCCAGACATTAGTGATATCCAATGAGGAAAAAGAAGCAGCTGAGACCGTCCACACGGTGAACGGCTCACCCCTAATATCGGGACCCGTAACACATCAAACAATCTTATTGGCTATGACCATAGCATGCGTACACAAAGAACAATTAAGGTTTTACCTTATTAAGTATTTGGTATTATTTTAGGTACTCCTTGGTTCATGCAACATGACCCTATCGTGAACTGGAGAACACATAGGGCCTCATTACACGGATGGCGGTAAGGGTTTACCGGTACCGGTAAGGGTACCAGTGCCGGTAAACCCTTACCGCCTTACTATGAGGTCCATTTGTGGGACCCTATCTTAACGGCTGGTTTTACCAGCCGTTAAGGACGGGACCCGCAAAGGGACCTTGGAGGTAATTACGGTACCGCAATTTGCGGTACCATAATTACCGCCTTCCCCATTCCCATTGAGCCCTATGGGGGCAAAAATGGGAATGGGGAAGGGCCATGGTGAATGGGGAATTACCGCCCCCACACACCTTGGAATAGGGTGGTAATTCCGCCATTCACCATGGTGGACTCAGTAAAATACCGGCAGCAACCATGGCGCTAATAGCGCCATGGTTACCGTCGTCTGTGTAATGAGGCCCATAGTGTTTCATTCTTTCCCGACTGTCACAACTAAAAACTAGGGTTTTTATTCCCCTCACTTGGGTGTCTCAGTCAGTGACTCTTACTGCCCCCACTGAAATACCCCCAGAAAATACTTCCCATACAGACATACAGACATATGTAGTATAAAAAAGGCTAGGAGCAAACCCCTCCATAGGGCTTATGATTGTCCAATTCACTTCATACACAATGCCAAGTTTCATGGTGGTAATATATACGCTCTTCCTGACACCGACCACCGAACTGTGCAAAATAGGTACCTCTCATCACTTCCTTAGTAGATCAAGTGTGATCAGCTCAGAGTACCAAGTTAGACCTTAGAGATGCCTACAACCGCATCTGTATGTGGACAGGGGATGAATGGAAGATGGCATTCTACACTAAATATGTACTATAAGAATATAAGTGTTGCCAAACAGCTTGTGTGATGCACTTGCCACTTTCCAGCATTTGGTTAACAATATTTTCAATGAGTTAATTGATAAATATGTAGAGGTGGAGCCAAGTACCCCCCTCCAACTGCCCTGCCCTTATTACCTATAGAGTGGTAACCAAAGTATGTGACTTATACAGAACAGTTGAACCAGCAAAGAGCAGAGTGTGGACTCTGTGCAGTACCCTTAAGAGTACCAGTGCCTAAGAGAATCTGGGAGTCAATGTACCCATTGAGAAAAGAGATGATGCACACAGAAGAGATGCAGAGACAAGAGAATGCAGATATTCTATAAGGCATCAAGAAAGTACCAAGGATAAGTAACATCTTGGAATCAAGGTGAAAAAGCTTTTGCCACAGACATAGATGAAGACATTAAGCTAGTTTATATGTGTACAGATGCCACAGAAACATACACAGCAAAGTAATCTTGAAAGCTAGCTTCAAGCTTTATAGTAAATAGATTGCGGCAAGCGCCAATATAATTATATATAGATGCATACGGACAAATAAAAGATGGATGTTTCCACTATGCATTATAAAGCAGTGCTGAACAAGAAGGCCTCACTTCAGTGTGTCACAGTTAAAAGCAATTTTAATTACAAATGTATCAGCAGGAGTTGGATGAGCCAAGAAGCCAGAGTATTTTATGAAACAGGAATTGGCTGACATTGGATACAAATTTTGTGAAGGAACAAGAGGCTCCTGCTCAGAAGGCTTGAGCAAAACAAAAGATGTCAGAGGAATATTAAAAAATAATGTTAAATACAGAAAAAGGCTCGATTTTATGGTGTCCAGTCACGTGGAGGAAGAAATTGGACGATCGAGGTGGTCACACCTATGCACGAGGGCAGGTTGTGCCTTCACTCCTTAAAAATGTTCAGAGCACAGTACAAACTCAAGGCCAAACTTCAAAGCACTAATTGACACTGGACCATTGAGGTGATCATGGATTGATATATTAATTGATGGGAAGCTAGTGTTTAGATGAGCCCACTAGCACCCAGATGTTCAGTCTTCATGCTGCTAGACATAGGTGGAAATGTACTGACCGGGGTTAGAAGCCAACTAATTATAGAGGACCGCGTAATCAAGGGTCCTATAGTTTGTAAAGCCAATGGAATGTAATGTATTTAGTGACGTTCATAGTGGCCATTTTGAGGGGAGGGCTTAGTTGCTCCACCTGATGTTAAACACTCTATCACTTTCCTTCACGGTTCTATTCAGATATGGAACTTATACTTAGATATACATTTAGAGCCTATCACTTTCCTCCATTGGTTTTTGTAGTTTGCCACATAGATAATGACGCAGGTCAACACGTCACTGATGAGGATTTTATGCAATATAACCTCAGTTTCTACCAAAGAAAGTTGAATAAGAGGGCCGAACGAATGCTGATGTTCGTTCTACTCCCTGTTTTATATACTTGTTAATAAAACACACTCCCATTTTGCCAAACTACCTGAGTCGTTTTGATTATTGATGTATGAATAAAATCTGCATCCCCAACCATCTCCAGCGCATTGCTACTCATCTTAAAGGGCTGGGCAACCCAGTTCAGATACTTAGTGGTGTATCTGGACGATATATTAATCTATTCAGAAGATCCAGTCATACATATCCAACATGTCACTAGCTTCCCTGTCCTAGCCTCCAAACTTTGGAACACCCTCCCCGCTGCCATCAGAGCTGAAGACTCCTTCATCGCCTTCAAGAATAAAACCAAATCTTGGCTCTTTGACCAGCAATAGCTCTGTCAGACATCGGTCCTACTTACCCAACCCGCCTTGTTTCCCCTGCACGATTTCCGGTCTGCTACCTTTCCCAACTACCTCAGGGAGACTTACTTTGCAGAGCCTAGGGACACTATACCATGTGTCAGATATGTAAATATTTAGTTTGTTTATTATGCTGTTTTTGTTATACTTTTTGTAATTTATTCCCCTGTATGTTCTTTTCTTGCAACCCTGTACAAATTGCGCCCTGATGCCCCCGAGCCTGTTGGTCTGCGCGTTATAAATAAACAAATACAAATACAAATACAAATGTCTGTACGGTCCTCGAGATCTTGTGTAAATACTGCTTGTAAACCAACTTGGAAAAATGTTCCTTTTATGTAACTTAGATTAAGCTTTTGGGGTATATGCTACGTTCACACAGACTTTGCATAGATGACAGGAAGATCAAGGCTATTCTAGACTGGCTGCCTCCCACCACTAGAAAAAATGTTCTGAGTTTTCTTGGGTTTTCCATTTTCTACAGACGGTTCATTCATAATGTTTCTGATCTTACTGAGACTTTAACACATTTTACGAAAACATCTGTCCCTTATGAGTGGACTTACCAAGCTCAACAGGCTTTTCTACGCTTAAAACTGCATTCATCAAAGCACCTGTTTTGACTCACCGTGATCATAGAAAACCATTCGTGGTTGAGGCTGATGTGTTTTCTATAGCTGTGGGGGCACTGTTGTCCCAAAACTGTATGGATACGGGTGATTTGCAGCAAGTAGCATACTTGTCTTGTGATCTCCGCCCCACTATGGTGAATTATACCCTCACTGACCACAAACTACTAGCTATCAAACTGGCTCTCGAAGAGTGGTGACAGTATTTACAAGGTGCTTCCCAACACTTCACTGTACATAGTGACGACAAAAACCTTCTTTCCTTATATTCAGTTCATTGTTCGAATGCTCACCAAGCCAGGCGGCCTTTGTTGTACTCTGTCCATGATTTTGTGGTCAATTTCCATCCAGGGTTCTCCCATACTGAAGCAGATGCCCTTTCTAGGTGCCATGAACATGAGCACATCAAGAAGCGGGATGATCCTTCCTTCTGGATCCCCAACGGGTCATATGTCTCTGTTCCGCTCCTATTCCATTTTTGGATTGGATCAAAGTATGGGTCGAGAATACTTTCCTTCAGGGATCAGTTACCGATTTGCTTATCAATGGGGGCCTAATTTACAAGCAATGTCTCCTATTTCATCCAGACACAGAAACACGCCATACATCTATCAAGTGGTGTCATGATGATAAGATGGCTGGTCACTTCGGCCTCACCAAGAGTATTGATCTGTTTCAGCTATGGTGTTGGTCACCCAACCTCAAACAGGATGTGTCTTCTTACATCCAAACATATGCTGTTTGTACCCATTCCAAGGCCTGGCACACAAAACCTTGTGGGTTGTTCCATCCACTCCCAAAACCAACTGAACCCTGGAATGCCCTCAGTTCGGACTTCATTGTGGAATTACTGCTAGATCATGCATACTCTTCAATATTAGTTATGCTTGATTTTGACCCCTTGGAAGTGGTACCCAATGCTCCACACATCAAGTGTTATGCTCACCTCTATTTTTCATCTCCATGGACTACCCACGGTTTTGGTTTCTGATAGAGACTCCCAATTTACTTCTCACTATTGGAAACAATGTATTACTCTCCTGGGCATAGAGTTATGACTATCATCTAGTTACCATTCACAGTCCAATGGCCAGACCGAGAAGCTTAATCAGACACTCGAGCAGTATCTCAGGTGTTATTGTATGTGAGATCTGTTGTCCTTGGTTCATCTCTTAAAAATGCCTCTATGGGCGCTCCCCCTTTCTATGCCAATTATGGTAGACACCCTTGTATGTTACGGATAATATTACCATTGGATGCCATGGTACCTATAGACAATGATACAGCTACTGCCATAAGAAACATCCAGAGGGCTGTTTAAGAACACTTGTTGGGTGCATAGCTTGACTACAAATGATATGCCGGTAAACACAGGCTATCATCTCCCGTGTATTAAATCAGAGACCTGGTATGGGTATCCACCAAGAACATGCAGATCCTAAACCCTAGGAAGTGTAAAGGATCAAGAGAAAGAGTCAGTTACAATATCAGGTTTTGAGTTTTCATAGATACTTTTATTATCAAAATAATAAGAGGGGGTGGAGAAACCCTACCTGTCCCTAAGTCTGAGTGGTTTCCCTGTCTCAACAAAGCTAACTAACCTCTGTGTCAGGATGGTCAACAAATAAAGTGTCATCCGTCCTGTGTCCAAAACCTGAAACTGACCCTTACATGCTAAACTAAATATAAGATGATCAAGGGGAATTCTCTGAGCTATAAACTTATAGCTAACTCTTGAAGTTTCATACTTAAACCTGTACAGTGCAGAAATGAAAAGGACTAATGTTCCACCAGGTAAAAGCGGTTCTCCTTCCCCTTCCCTATGTCTTCTGGTTTCTTACAATTCGACTGGCACTGCCTGCAAAGTCAATAATGTTCCAATGTTTCCCAAGAAGATTTCTCTCTCCCTGAATATTATTTTTCACTTTGTTATCTCACAGTTTAACAGTTTAAAAGGGGCAAGGAGGGAACTATTGCACCCTCATATCTCTTTAGTCTTCCCTGATTCAATGATTTTCTTGATGATCAAAAAACACATGGGTTTTCCTTGTCTCCCTCTGTTTCCTCCCAATGTCACAGTTTGTTTGAGATCTTTGCTTTATCTCTTTCCCTCCTTGCTCTTGTTCCTCTTTAAAGGGGTATGGCTTCCCCATTTGTCATTGTTTCACAACTTTAGGTTTACTCATTTATCTTCTTATTCCTGGTACACTCTTCTGCCAGTTTTCATTGTTTAATGATTTCTCTGGTTTCCTTTATTATTCAAAGGGGAAAGGCTCTTCTCTTGTTACTTCGACCATTATGGCTTCTGGCTTTGATCCATCTCCTCTAACTTATACTATACTGCCAGGTGATATTTTATCCTTACAAAGGGGCATAGCTCTTCCCTTTATCAATGTTGCACACTTTCAAAGTGGGGTTCTTAACCTCTTTGTTTCTCCTCACATCTTCTTTCACTTCTCTCATTACTTCCACTTCCATCCCCGGTTTACCTGTCTGCCAGGGTGCCTCACTTTTGTACTTCAGTAGAGGTGGGATGGCGGTGCGCATTTCAATCAGGCTGACAATGTCGTCATGTATCATGTCCACAATGGTGGTGATGGTGTCCCGGTCCAGACAGTACCTGGTGTGGATCTGCTCAGGGGTTAGGTTGAATGGACTGGCTCTGATGCGAGGGATTGGGGGCTGCCTGCGTGGTACCACTGGCTGCACTGGTGGGGCATGCTGGGCCTGCCTCACCCTCCTTCACCTCCTGCGTCTCCTCTGTGCTGCCTGTTGTTGTTGTTGTTGTTGTTGTTGTTGCTGGAGTTCCACTGCAATCATGTCCTCCAGCCCCAGCATTTCTAGTAGTATTGGAATCATTTTGGTGTGTGACTGGGTGTGGGAAGGGGTGGGATGTGCTCATTTTGTGCTGGCCCAGTCTATATTGCCTCCACCTGTGCTGATTGTGTGCACCTGTGGCAGTTGGGAACACTGCACATGGCCGTTTACGGGTGGTCCGCGATGACGGTATTTACTCCATGCCGGTAAGTTACTTTTCGGGCTTCAGTAGGCCGTTATTTGCATGTCCGCCTGACTTGTAATTTCCTCCTATTTACACCATGCCGGTATTGCCGGCATGAAGGGTCGTGTGACCGCGCCCATGCCGCTATTAGAGGCACCGTTATTTAAGGTGCAGCTAATAGAGGATTGGCGGGTCATAATAGCCCGGAGCAGTAAGCGATGCAGTAATCCTTTACCGGCATCATTTTTCCCTTACCTCCAACCTCGTAATGACCCCCTATATCAACAATTGTTGGGACTATTGTCCACTTAGGAGTGCATCATAGGGCTACCGTGTAGAGATGCACGGTTCTGTTCTCTATTGTTCTTGTCTGTCCCAAGTGGTCTTGTGACATTAGCCCTCTTGCACCTGAAATTCTTTTAAATATTACCTATTTGATATAGGTCTTATGTTGATTAAATAACCTCCAAGAAACTGTGAACCAATCTCCTTGAGGTTAACGATAGGAGACTTTACAAGTCTGTGCACCCCTCTACTCCTCTTCTGCTCCTGTAGGTGCTAGCCAGCATCCTCGAGTTTGGGGAAAAGGAAAAGGGACTCATCTTGTCCCTGAGCCATTGGATTGCGACTCACAGCAACTGAAGAAGTAAAGCAGCTGGACCATGGACATTCTAATGCATCGAACTGCATCAGCCATTGTTGACCACATCTGAATACATTCAAACCAACACAACCACCTTTGGCACTTCTTTGAACCTCTTTGGGCCACTGATGTTGCTCCTCCCCAGCTCAGCACGTTGATTTCCCCAGCCAAACAAGAACCTTGCCACTATGGAATTCTTCAAACAATCATGTTTCGAACAGTGGCTTGATCCACCAGCATCTTTACCGCCAACCCAAGCTCGAAGGCCAAACTCACCTTGGTGACCCTTTCGACATGCACCCTACAAATGCTGCATTGAATCACAACAAGCTACAGTTCCAACATGACAAAACTTCTGCTCCCCCTCTGGATCAGTGTGACTCACTCCTATAGGGAGTTGTTAGCTATCCCTCTGAGATGCGGGTGAACTCGATAGGGTGTCGAAATTCCAATTCTACTCTAACTGGATCACTTAGCCAGGATGTTTGCCCCCAGTAGTCCGCTGTCTCTTTATCCTGAAAACCTGCTGCTGAAGGCCCTGTTTACAGTGTGTTGAGGCACAGGATCTAACCCCAATCTAAAAAATTCAATGGCCTTTTTACAACCTGCCCATAGCTATGATTCTGGGTGACCCGTGGCTCCTATTCAAGTTTCTACTGCACAGGATAAAATATGATTCCTGAGGCTCCAATTGGAACATGTCTTTAGAGGAGATACTCTAACTTTGAACAGAACTAATGTCATGATGTTATTTTAGGCCCTCCCAAACCCCTGCTCTATTTCTACATTGATCTAGTTGAATTCATAGATCCTTTTATACAGATATTTATACCTTAGATATTTGCTCCAAAATTGTTTACAGAGTGATCTTAAAGGGATATACTCCATTAAGAAAACTTGGTTATGAGGGCAAATGGAGCAATAAGGATAATTTAGGGCAGGGCGTGTCACCAGCTGATTTAGTGATATTTATTGGGCAGAGTGGCGAAAAAGAGAGAATGGTTTGTTTTGCTGATCATGGTAAAGGAATTCTTTCAGATGTTGCTGATTGGTCATGGCTCACTTGTACTTTAAATTCTGAAAGTTCGACAAAATCAGGATATCATAGCACCCTTTAGCATCCTGGAATGTTTAAAATTACTAACGTGGAATACCTGGGCCCAAACACATTTCTTTGCAAATTCACATACTGGTAGCATACTAAAGTAACAAAATAACATTGTATTACAGGAAACGTGGCTCACTACCCCTCTCCTCCTTGACTGTTATGTCAGTGCTTCCAGCCTCCGATTCGGGCTAGGCTAGGCTGTCCCTCTGTGGCTTAATTACTGCAGTGAAATCTATTGTTGGTATAATAGTTAAAAAACTAATTACTATTTTAGAACATTCATTTGAACCTATAGTAGGTCACACATTATTAATTAAAATCTATTGGCATAGTGGCATAGGTGATTCACTTGTTTTTCTTGATAACCTACAGAATAGATTTTTGAACGTCTTGCTTTATCCAACTAATGGGAATATAATGATTGCTTGCGGCCTTAACTCTCTTGCTATAATTTTAATAATTCCCAAGATGAACTGGAATAGATTTGCGACTCGACAGAAACATCCCAAAGAACTCGCCATGGGCATATGTGGGTCTTTTGTATGTCCTCATTAGGGATGTGTATGCTGAATGGTAACATATTCGGGGACATCCCTATGCACCCGGCTTGGCACTGAGGCAAATAAAAATCAACCCAGGACTATGCTTTCATTAGCAAGAGGCTTTACTTTGTCTGTAATACCTTAAATGTGTTCGAAACATGGGCTAGTGATCATCATTTATTATCATGTAATTTTAATATGCACATGTTAATGTTAATGTCAATGTTAAAGGACATTTGTACCGCGCACTGTCACCACCGGAGTGGTCCCCTGGCGCTCTGGCGGCTCTGAAAGAGGGAGGGAGAGGTGGGTTATTGGGTGAAGGTTGGAAAAGTGCAAGATTGCAGTGATGTGCTGTTGGCAGCCTCAGCCCGGTGGTTCCGTCGGCTGGGCCTGGGGTGTATGCGGCCGGTAGTCGTCGTGTGCTGATGTGTGAGTCTATGTGTGTTTTTGTTTTGTTGTTGCAGTGTAGTGAAGTTTGTGCGGTTTGTTGTGCTGGAGGTTTGTGGTTGTGTTTGGTTTGGAGTTTTAGAGGTGTATGCAGAGAAGGAAATTGTTAGTGGTATTGGTTAGTTGGTATCTCTACCCTGGATTGACCAGTTGGGCTTGTGTAATCATACACGACGGGGTGCATACGCACCCTGTGCCTCAGAAGGTACATGCCTGTTCTGCATTCAAGGCCCCTTGAGCATTTAGCTGTCCCCTCCGTCCGCTCCCTCAATAACTTCGAATGCTCCTCACCCCCACCCACATGACCAGCGCACCTGCTAGTGTCCATACTTCAGATTGTGTGATGATTGGTGGTATCTCGTCCGTTCCACAACCCCATGGTACCTAGTTGTAGCTGTACGGGCGGTGGGGGATGGTAAGGATTGGCTGGGGTTGATACCTCCGTCTCCCTGGGTCTCGCAGGTGGACCCCTGTGTCCAGCGTCAGCCCTACTGATGCTCAGAGTACTTCTGTCGGTTCTAGGGGCTTGTAAATGTCCTTTCCTGTTGAGGCATTTGTCTTACTGTTGTTTTGGTTTTAGGCTCTGGTGTTGAAGAGCTAGGTTTTTAGTAATTTTCTGAATTTAAGGTGATCTTTGGTGTTCCTTATTACTTTTGGGATGTTGCTCCAGGTTTTCGCAGCTAAGTGGTAGAAGGCGGTGTCTCCGAGTTTTTTCTTGATGTAAGGTTTTAGTTCCAGTCGGAATTCGTTGGTTGACCTGGTTGACATCAATATGGGTTTGGGTGGTGGACCCACATAGGTATCGGTTAATCCTGGTAATAACAGAGTCAAATGGAATGCTAACCATATATATTTTTTTAAATGTATGGGTTTATCATTGAATTATGCAATGTGATGATAAACCAGATCTCATCACTTCTCCCCAGGGGGGAGCCCTTCCCCATGAGGCTAGGAAGGTGAGGCTGCTACCCAATAATCCCCCCAGGGGTGTTAAAAAATGGGAGGCTCTCATAGGGAGAGACTCCCTTCATGGGGATAAGGACTCCCATCTGGTGAAATACCTCTCTAAACCCTGCCCCCAGAAACCTTGCCATCGTTGACTCCTCCCATTTCCTCCCTAGAGCATACTTCTGTGTGTTATTGTAAAGTTACTAATGTCTCAGATTTAATGATTAGCAGTAGTGGGAAGAGGAAGATCAAATGAGTAATGCAGATTACTCCCTGGTTAAAGCTAGACCATATTGAGAAGAAGAAGCCCCAAGGCAGCATGAAAATCACTGCATGGAAATCAAACAAAGACTTTGACTGTTCGCTGGGGAGGAACCTGCTTCAGAATATAAAGAGAGAGAAAGGACTAGAGAAAGGAGGAAGCCGATATGAACGCTGTTAACCCTGGGAAGTGCAAACCTGGGAGCAACACGGCAAGCTGCAGAGGTTAGTCCTTGGTGAAGAGGATGCAGCATCCAGGTCAGCATGGCACTCTGAATGAGCCTGGTGTGTCGTGGCAACCGCAGTTGGAAGAAGGCAGTCGGTGGCGTGACCTCACTGAGGTGGACAGTCTGGTCCTGGAACTGCGCTGGAACCTGAAGGACCAAACACCCTGCAGAGCCAATGCTTAGCTGTGGGGAACAGAGCGCGAAGAAGAAGCGGCAGCCAAGTGGAGTGGGTGAGTCCAAGAACCCAGGAAGAACCCAGGAAGAACCGGTGGTGTGATTGCACCAAGAGAAAGGTAACAGAGGCCATTGTTGATCCGGCAGATGCTGGCTTTGGGGAGATTGAGAAGCACTACAGGAGAAATGTCTCTCATCACAGTAGTGACAACCAGAGAACCAACAATCAAGAAGCACCCTAGTGTAATCTCCCTCATCACAGTAGTGATACCCAGAGAACCAAGAGCCAAGAATTACTCGGGAGTAATCTCCCTTGCCACAATAGTGATACCCAGAGAACCAAGAGTCAAGAAGCACTCAGGAGTAATCTCTCTTGTCACAGTACTGATAACCAAAGAACCAAAAGACAAGAAGCACTCTGGAGTAATCTCCCTCATTACAGTAGTGATACCCAGAGAACCATGAGCCAAGAATTATTCGAGAGTAATCACCCTTGTCACAGTAGGGATACCCAGAGATCCAAGAGATAGGAAGCACTCAGCAGTAATCTCCCTCGTCACAGTAGTGATACCGTAATGGACTGGATTAAAGTAATTTACCCAATGAAGCATTAACAACCAGGAAAAGGGTGGATAAGACCTGGACATTATTGTTTAAAGGTTCATGGGAAGTGTTAAAGAAACTTTGCAAGGCATATGAGAAGAACCAGCAAGAACCAGTTTAAGCATAACAGAAGGGAGTCATTTTCCTGGCCCAGGCACAATTTGTAAATCAGACCCTATTGCAAGAGACTGCTGTGGAAGCAACCAGACACTGGAGTGCTTCACCAGGAGAAGGGAGTCATTCTCCTGGTGTTTAAAGAGGAACTTTATTGACCATGTTATGATTTACTTTTGCAGTGGCAGGGATAGAGTAGTTGGTTTGGGACAGAGGATGGTTTATACGTTTTGGTTGACTTACATCCTGATGAGCACCCGCGTAATTATAAGTTGCGGCAGGGAAGATGGCCTCTAAAACTAAGGAGAGATACGGCCCCATTCCGTGATTGGAGGTAGTCATGGCGCTATTTGCACCATGACTGCCTCCAATATGGGTCCGGCACCAGTAAATCCCCATTGAACAAACCATTCCCCATTCCCATTTGAGCCCCTATAGGGCTCAATGGGAATGGGGAGGGCGCTAATAACGGGCTCGCGACTAGCAAGCCCGGTATTAGAGCCCTGGTCCCTTAGCGGGACACATAAGGGACGTGTGGTCTGACCACACGTTACTTACGGTTCCCTCCAAGGGACCTCGGAATCGGGCGGTAAGGGATTACCGGCACCAGTCTCCTTACCGGTGCCTGGTATCCCTTACCGCCCGACTTGTAATGACCCCCATAGTTTTCTTACCTTATTTAATGCAATTCTGTAACCAAAAATGAAAACACGTTGTCAGCGCCCTTACTCCATCCCACCAAAGCAAACACTTGTCTTTTGATTATAAATTATATACATGCAATTCTGGCTCTTTTTATTCTTTCGTCAAGGCTACAATTAAGGATTATTTTCCTAATTATAAGATTCAAACATATGATTATAAACAGAATAAGCAACACCCTCCTTCATTTGACATGCTTGTCTTTGAATGGAAGAAAGTGTGAGGAGAATGATTAATAGGATCAAGAAAAAATAATTGAATTCCGTGTTGCAGGCCATGGAAATTAAAAAGGTCCAACAAGCATATACAAATTGGGTATGTCAACATCTCTCTACCTAATGATACAAAGGGATGTGGAGAAAAAGTTGTGAGTCCTCTTAAGAAAATCTGATTTAAATGTTTGGCCCATTATAAATCACCTAGAATGAAACCGAGTAAATAAATAAATCAATCCCATCCCCAAACTAGTTTGGGTGCAATAATTTCGGGATCTATATGCAAATTACTCTTTTTTTAGTGGTGTGTAACTGAGTGTTGAATCCCAATGGTCCATTGATTTTGATCAAGAGGACATTTTAGACATCATAACTAAGGCAAACTACTCTAGGACAGCTGGTCCAATAAGCTTTCCAATAGGCTCTTGAAATTGTCCCCTGATATCTAGTCCATGATTTTGTTTATATTTTTTTCGCAATTACTGATAGACTGTGTAATTCCCCAATCCTGAGAAACTGCCTAGGACATCGCTAAATTTAAAAGGGCTAATAGATCAGACCCCAAAATATACCATATATCAGTATAATAAATGCAGATATCAAGATATTTGCATGTTAATATTGAGGGAATTGGAAAGGTGGGCTTGGACTATTGGAAGACTTAAAAATCATCAAACAAGATTTTGTAAATACAGTGGTATTACCCAGAATGGTTTCATGCTTGATTGTTTTCAAGAATCATGTTGGATTAAAAAATGCAATACAATTTGTGTGGCCCCAGTTGATTTATCAGCCGCCTTCAATCTGGTAAATAGACACCTGTTGTGGTCTAAACTTGCCGTGTTGACACCATGTTGGATTATTGAATATGATAATCCATCTTGACAGGGATCCCAATATTCAAGTGAGACTTAATCATCTTTAACAAGAAAGATTTTGATCAGCTGAGAGCTGAGGCAGGGTTGCATCTTAGCACCCAGCCTTTTTAAAGCTTTATGTTTCTGATATTAACAAGTATTTCTAGAAAACTGCTTTTGTTTCCCCCAAACTCGTAGACCTCAAATTCTTTTGGTTGGCATATGTGGATGATTTTTTACTTTTTGATAATACTCAGATCAGACTTCAGAGATTAATTAATGCATTTTACTGTTATACCGTTGAACATTGCCTCAAGATAAATCCATTAAAAACCAAAATGTTGGCACTACAGGTCTCAAATAAACCTTTGGGATTCACATGGACTTTAAATAACGTAACATAAGAAACTAGGCAAATTAATATACCTAGGGTTTACTATTATTTTCAAACCCAATAAGAGTCATATTTGGGAATGTTTGCAACATAAAGACAGTTATCTTGCTGGTAAGTTTGTGTAAAAAGAATGGAAAATATGGTAAATTCTCAGTTTTTTTACCATTAATAACTTGTTACGAAAGAATGGTTGTACTCAAGTTAATCTACTTGTTCAAGATCATGCAACCGTGGACGAATGACAAATTGGTTGTTCTTGAAGCAATGATATGGTGCAAAGTGTTGAAGCTTTCAAACTGTGTGCCTGCAGCTGTTATTCGATTTGAGTTAAGGATTAAATCATTGAGAGTGAGAGTGACATGGAAGTTTTTGTTGTTTTATCGAAAAATGTAGAGCCACCTAAAGACTCTATATTTTATGACCTGAAGAGTTTATTAAATTCTATTGAAAATCCTATTTTACACTTCTCCCATTTCTGTCTGAATAAGATGCAAGAAGCTGATACCTCGAGCAAAGCCTTAATACAGAATCCTGATAGAGTTATATTAGCCATGTATAGTAAGGATTAGATGGATACTTGTGACATAACACATAGTTATGAGCAGTATGCCCAATTGAGGAATGAACATAAAAAGCTTGTGGTCTTAACACAATATCTTAAAAGATTCCCAAATAATCAAATGCATTGACATTTTATGAGATTCAGGTTTAACTGTTTACCCACCAGAGACATTTTAACTACCCGAAATTTGCTACCTAAGGAATTATTTTACTTTTGGTTCTGTGGTAACGAGAATGAGTTTGAGATCTTGAAACATTTGGTAATTAAATGTCTTGCCTTAATTTTGCTACTTACTTTGCACTTTAAATATTTTGTACACCCCTGGAATTTTCTAGATGTAGAAAATGTCTGGCAATATCTTTTGAGTGGTAATTGTCCGTGAGATTTCTATCACAACTAAAAAGGTTTTAATGATGTTGGAACTGGAACATTAGGAGGTTGATTATCTTGTGTTTAAAAAAAAATCATTGTTCATTTATTCTGAATCTGTGTGTGATAAATTGTAAGAGATTGATATTTATTAACCAATGACAATAAAACAAAACAAAATAAGCCCTAAAGTGGTCAGAACCTGCACAAGGTCAAAAGCCAGCAAGTCCTCCTTAAAGTCAACCCGTAAATTAAGATCTACTTAAAGGATAAAAGAAGAACACAACACAACTAAAGAAATAATGGAATCTAAGATATAGGGCTCTCTGATATTATTACCTCAGGATCTGTAACAGTTTAACCACCCAATGGAGATTTGAAAGAATAGAAACATGGAGAAAAGAAGACACTGTTAAGCCATAGGCAGTCCCTCCAAATGGCCAGCAAAATAAATCATGAATCACTTGCTGTCATTTTTCCATGCAACGGTTGTTATGGTGAACATAGCAGAGTGTCTTTTGGGAAGCCACATGTTGGGTTAAATGCTTTAGCCAAGGTGAAATGGTGATCCCGAATGCTTCTAGATGTTGGATGAGTAGTGAGCACAGATGTTGGTCAAAAGGTAATATTGATATGTGATATTCTGTGGTGAACGGTGGCACAAAGTAAACGTCTTCCAATCTATCCTTTGCTGTGCGGCAAGTCCTAAATGCCTGTCCTGGACTTCAAATTAGCAGGAAAGTGGGGCCCCAGGAGGCAAGCCAGCATTTCCCCCTTAACATCTGCAGCTGCAGGGATTCTGAGACATGTGATTCCTTGGCAAATTTCAGACCTCCACAGTACAGTGAAGTGGGGTGGGGACCATGCCAACCTCCCCAAGACTGCCTACCCCATCCCGATTCAATTAAAATAGATTCAGGAAATCAACAAAGCAATGGTAAATGAATATGCTTCATTGCCTATGCAGCTGTGGGCTTCTAGCTGGCAGTGTTCACTTGCATGTGCAGCTTAATACATTGTGGGGCATGTAGTCCCTTAGCAGGTTATGGTCCTCAGCAGGCAGCGGCAATGTGCAGTCAGAGGTACAGGCCGAGTTCTCAGACCACCTTACTTCCTGCCTATACGGTAGTGGATAAGTCTTGATTGTGTAAAGGCCATTAATGGCTCTGGGATCATGTATCCATTGAAAAAGTGATTCAAAACTAGCACAAAACGAGGTGAAAGAGATTTACAGAAGGCTGTAATCTGTCCTGTCCAAATGTTAGCACAAGGGCTTGAAGTTGTATTGTGACTTTGGTGAACAAATAAAAAAGGTGAGCACCAGAAGATTGTTGAAAACATGTAGTAAACAATGCAATAAAGAGACATAGGGGTGTGCCGGCTTACATCACTGAAAAAAAAGAAAGGCATAGAAAGGGAAAAGCGTATGAGACAGTTTAGAGGAAAATAATCTACTGCACTAAGTGAAAAAGAGATAGCTAGCACTGGAAACAAACACGAGAAGAAACTGAGCTCAAAAGAGAGCTACTGAGAGAACCTTTGGGAACAAGAAAGATAATTCACCACCAAAAATAGAAGAATGCATGGTGTGAGGCTGTAAAAAGGGCAAGCAAAATAATTCTTATGACAAACAACAACAAAATATAACAAGACCTGAGGTGAGAGATGCATGAAGGAAATTGCTAAAAAGGCAGCACTGAGTGAAGTTATACAAAACAGAAGTTGATCTGAGCAGTAAATCCAAGTGAACACTGAGGCCATATAGTCAAGGTGCTGAGAGAAACATTGTAGATCACACAGAGGACATAATGGAGCAGTGAAGAGGAAGGTATAGGCCCTACAGAGAATCAGAGAGTGATAGGACCAATGAAAAAGAAGAGTCAGGATTGAGGAGAAGAAATTAGGCACAAAATACAGTGGAGGGTACACTGAGCAGAAGAGAAAGAAATGACCGTCCTTAAAGCAGTGAAAAGGCAGACTGATAGTATGTCAAACCGAGGGCATTTGCTGAAGATTTCTACAAACTGTACACAATTTAGACAGATGTTGTCCACAGCACATGTATACCATGTTAGATTTTAACAGTGTACATTCCAGTTAAAATAAATAGAGGCTGTGTGTTGGGAACAAAGGGACCATGCATCTGTGCAGGAGATAATACAGAAAATGTGTGTCAAATAAAGGGATCATCACAGATGGACTTAATAAAACACATACAAATGCAGATAATGTTTTACCAGACTTTATATGTATACAAACAGTCTTCTCTGGAGGCTGTAGTGGACATGAACAAGGGGTTTCTCTATCCTAAACTCCACATTTACACAACCTCCCTCCTATTTAACCCAGAGGCTCCTATTACCAGCAACAAGTTTCCAAGATCCAAATTACAGTAATCCCTGCAATCTAAATCTAAGCCGTCTAAGGGATGACCTAAGGACCCTAGCCTTCTCTATATCTCTCCCTCAGGGGATTTCTTAGAGGGTCCCTTGTCCTAGGTTGATCTTATCTATCCCAAGAGGATGTATGTCTTATCTAACACACTCTCTCATTCTCAACAGCCTCACTCCAGCTCCCTTCCCTCAGACTCTCCCTGTTTCCTTCTCTAACATATCACCTTCTCTACTAGCTCTTGTGTTATCTATGCTATCTCTCTTTCTCTGTATCTCTCTTTCTCTCACCTTTCTTACTCTATTTTTCTTCTTCCTCCACTGTAACCTTCACCTACTTCTCCCTTGCATCTTCCTTAGTTTTCTACTCCTCTACTGCTCTTCATTCTCTCTCTCTCTCTCTCGCTCTCTCTCTCTCTTGTTCTTTCTCCATCTCTCTCTCTCTCTCTCTCTCTCTCTCACTATTTATCTATCCCATTGGCATTCTCTCTTTCTCCCTCCCCCGTCGTGCCACTCTCATGTCCACATGCTCACACACTCAGGAACACTCTTACTCCTTGCTCTGGTTTGCTACCACTCTCTCTCACTTGCAACACCTTACCTGCCATCGCCACAAACTCTGTAACAATGTTCTCTACCATCTGCTCTCCAACGCCTGTTTTCTTGGTCCACCACCTCTACCCCTAACCTCACCAGAACACCATTCATCGTTGCTCAGCCTGCCTGAGATCAGTCCTCCTCAGGCTCCTACTCGTTGTTTCTATCAACTGTATGTTGTTAAAATCTAATTCTGTCTTTTCCCAGGTGGGTTGGGTTTCAGCTCAAAGTTTTTTAAAAGTCTGTGTAAGCTTTGCCCCCTTTTTTCATTCAGCATGTTTTCCAAATGAGAAAGTAGTAGTGTGTTGTGTCGGCTCTCTACGCTGTGAACGTTGGTCTAAGATAGTATTGTGAAATAATATTGTAGGGTAAGTACACCGCCAGACAGGTAAGTAAACTTCCAGTGGCTTTATTCTGTTGTTGTAGTGCAGATTTCCATAGATTATATCTAGTTACATGAGAGTGACACCGGCACATCCCACCCGGCACAGTAACTGTCCCAATCGCCACTCATGGAATGCACACCTCATCTGCAGCTCACGTCACCAAGCCCACATGTGCACAACAACCATGCGCCCGACCCTGGAACTACGAAGCTACAGCACTACACTTCTCCCCGTCATTGTTTGAAAGTGACACCTTACTACACTACTTCCCTCGTCAATAATTTGAAAGAAAACTCCTTCACGAAGTCCAGAAATACTGACACTACGTGTGGTCAGCACGCAGTGAACCCACACAACCAAACGGTCCATACCACAAACTCCAACACATCCCCACAACCATGCAATACGCAGTCCAAGGCCTCCACAACGGTGAAACTATGCAACCCAGTAAAAAGAGGAAAACACCCCGTTGGTCCCCTAAAGACACTAAAACTAAACACTCAAATTGGCCAATGCTAACCACTTGAACAAAATGACCAATTTGACAACAGCACAATACCAACCAAAAGCATCCATCCTACTAACCAGACCAACACCCACAACACTACCCACACAGGACCCGGCCAACAAGGACTAAAACAATAAAAAGGAACAACCACCAGTCCTGAGCTGCCCCTCAGAACCTGGGCCTGCCACACCCAGACCATCCCAAATGCACAAACTCTAACATACAACCACCAACAAGCACAAACCCTTTCTGCCCCTATCTGCACCTCAGGGCCTCAGGTCTGCCACACCCAAGCACATCCCAACTCCCTTGAGCAAACCGACCCGCAACATACAATAGGCCCCGCCAACCACACAAATGTGCCCCCGCAACACAGGAGCACACTCCACTCAAAAACACCAGCCTCAAATACATATCTCCACAACCACTCCCAGTGTGGCCCCAGGCCCCCGCCAATAACAACGCCCCCAAAAGGGCTCGCCAACATAAAAGTACAAAACCCTACCATGGCACACTGCAATACACATAAGTACCCAGACAGGACCCAAACGGCATCCTGCACCCACCACGAGGAAAGCAACAATTTTACCCTGACAACCCACAAAGCTCAAAACACGCTACAGTAGCTCCACCCGGCCACCTAGAGACAACCTCATAAGAAATTACCCAAAATGAGTTGCTCACACCTATCGCTGTAGGCCCACCTGGCTACCTAGAGACAAACTAAAAACAACAACCCAAAATCTTGCAGTTACTTTGAAATATGCTCATGCGCCCACATTTTCCAAAGAAAAAGAAGACAACCCTTTCTCCTCCGTTTTCTTGTGAGAATTTTACTTTTAATTGCACATGTTTTCTACTTTTAACAGTGCCCTTTGTGATAACACATGTTTCGACAATCTCATCGTCTTTTTCAAATCAGGGCTTATTATGTCACATTTTGCAAATTATAAATTTCATTTTAAAAGAAAAACCCAATTATATTTTTGGTTATATTAAACAATTTATGAAATTCACACATTCATTCCATAGTTTCATTCCTTTGGTTGGCCATTGAGGGAGGGGCAATGGGTAGGAGTGTTAGGGAAAATAGACAAAACATAAAAAAAGAAAAAGAAAAATGAAAAATTCCATAGTTAATAATTACAGTCACATTGATCGTTCATAATGATGAAAACAAGTTTGTGCAAGTATTCCTAATAGACTGGTGAGTATGGTATTTGTTTCATTTTTGTCCTTCTTACCTAATTGTGCTAATTCGAATTTTCTACTCCTTAAGTTTTTCAAGTTCACGGGTTGGGGCTCAGCCCCAATGGTGCTAGTCTGAATTTGCAAACTTTAAGTTTTAGCTTTCAAGTCACGGGTTAAATCCCTAGAATGGAAACGTAAAACAGTAAGAACCGCTTCTATCTGTACAGCTTCACTTATTATTAATACACAGTTGAGTGACACGTTACATTAACTGATATTGCTTGCTGTGAAATGTTGTTTTTTAATCAAACTACTTCTTCAGATTAACTTGTGTGTGTCCGTTTCGACTCTCGGGCACATTTTCACGTTAGAAAGAGTAAACGGACAAGCGTTCATGAATTATTAGCTGTTACTAAGCTAAGTCCTCGAAGAACTCCGGCGCATTTTAACGTTTAAAAAAGGGGGTTAACGGACAAACGTTCGTAAATTATTAGCTGTTGCTAATAGATTGTGTTAAGTTGACGGGTCTTCACTAGGACCCACGTGTAGCCATGAATGCAGATAAAGCCCCCTAGGGAGCCCCTCTTACACGCTTACCTTTATCAGCATGTCTCGTACCAAATTGTCCTCATTCGCATCGCGCCGTTCCCGTGTTGTTATTATCTAGGTTAGGTTGCCTAGCAACTTCGTCCTACATCTCTTTCAACTACGGTGGCCATGTTCAGTCCTCGAAGTCAAATTGAAGTATTTATTTGGTTGATCTTGTTTTAAAGTTCACCCAAAGATTCCCTTAAGTATTCAAATGGTTTTGAAGTTGTGTTACAATGGATAATTGAATTATAAACGTAATTTGATGAAAAATCCTGTTTTGTACTGGATGCTATTCAATATCAATACCTGTGTAAGTTGATCTTTAATTTGCTTAAAAGTGTTATTTGAATGCTAAATTGATTAAATTAAGTATTATGAAAACCGTTTTCAATATTATCTTGTCCCCTGTGGTATTTTTACTATTTCTATTACCGCGGCCATTCTTTGGGCAAAACGTAAGCTTTCAACATTATGGTTGCATCGTCCTCTTGATGTTAGATACAGATTACATTAAAATGGAATACCACTCACTATGCTTTCCTATTTTGGCAATTATCTTTTGGATGATGTATATTGTTGAGACTGGTCTGTGAAGAACGTTGTAATGTGAAACATGTTTAATGTATGAATGTATGAATGTAAATTTGCACAGTTCATCTTGTTACAAAGATTTAATGGGTTGGTAAATTTTGTCTGGCTGTTACCCATGTAACACACTTCACTGATATTCTATTTGTAATAAATGAACCTAATAGTTCATTTTTAATTTACCTGATACCATACATCACCGTCTCAAATTGGTTAAATTACATCTTATTATTCATTTCTGACAGTCAATACACATTCATGTAGCATTATAGAAAAGAGGCCATCTCGTTGTCTGAATTTAGACCCCTCTCCACTGCCTGGAATCTGCAGATTAATTTTGCTTCTTCTTGCCTGAGTTTCAACTCATGATCTAATAATTTACGAACGTTTGTCCGTTAACCCCCTTTTTCAAATTTACGAACGCTTGTCCGTTAACCCCCTTTTTTAAATGTGAAAATGCGCCCGAGTTCTTAGAGGATTTAGCTTAGTAACAGCTAATAATTCACAAACGCTTGTCCGTTTACTTTATCTAACGTGAAAATGTGCCCGAGAGTCGAAACGGACACACACAATTAACACAAGTTAATCTGAAGAAGTAGTTTGGTTAAAAAATAACATTTCACAGCAAGCAATATCAGTTAATGTAACGTGTCACTAAACTGTATATGAATAGTAGGTGAAGCTGTACAGATAGAAGCGGTTCTCACTGTTTTACGTTTCCATTCTAGGGATTTAACCCGTGACTTGAAAGCTAAGATTTAAAGCTTACAAATTCAGACTAGCACCATTGGGGCTGAGCCTCAACCCGTGAACTTGAAAAACTTAAGGAGTAGAAAATTCGAATTAGCACCATTAGGTAAGAAGGACAAAAATGAAACAAATACCATACTCACCAGTCTATTAGGAATACTTGCACAAACTTGTTTTCATCATTATAAACGATCTATGTGACTGTAATTATTAACTATGGAATTTTTCATTTTTCCTTTTCATGTTTTCTCTATTTTCCCTAACACTCCTACCCATTGCCCCTCCCTCAATGGCCAACCAAATGAATGAAACTATGGAATGAATGTGTGAATTTCATGTGTTGTTTAATATAACCAAAAATATAATTGGGTTATTCTTTGAAAATGAAATTTATAATTTGCAAAATGTGACATAATAAGCCCTGATTTGAAAAAGACGATGAGATTGTCGAAACACGTGTTATCGCAAAGGGCACTGTTAAAAGTATAAACATGTGCAATTAAAAGTAAAATTCTCACAAGAACACGGAGGAGAAGGGTTATTTGTCTTCTTTTTCTCTGGAAAATGTGGGCGCATAAGAATATTTCAAAGTAACTGCAAGATTTTGTTTTTGAAGTTAAACGGAGTAGAGGAGCCAGATAAACTCTGTTGTTACAATCTCATGCGACCATGAAAAGATAATCACCAGCTACCAGGAAGGGCGCTGATGTCCGACTGCAGGGAAACCCATCCAAAAAGGTTCCTCAGAAAGTTATACTAAAAACAACAACCCAACCACCAGTTGTCAATCACGTACAGCAATTGTCATCACATACAGCAGTAAGTCCACCCGGCCACTTACATGTGATAACACTTAGAGGATATAACCAATTCAACCCATGACCTCCAACATCACCCTATTGCACTGTCGAACCACCCGGCCCACAATGACACCGTACAATGAAAACTAACTGAACAAATCTAATGCAACTGGAAACCCCAAACCGTGAGAAGGCACACACTGAACTGAACGAAGGTCAAACCTAATCATGATCAACCCTTACCCACCATGGCTGAGTTCTAAAACTCGCTAACACTCTCGTCACTCATACATGACCCAGTTCAGACGCACTCTCCCAGCACCAAACAGCATTCATAAAAAGAGCGATTTCTATTGACTACACACGGAATCGCCCCTCACCTCCGCACACCACCCCCCCAAGCAAGGAAACAAAACAGCAAGGGAAACAAAATTGAACTGAGACATTCCATACTCCACTGTGACACGGAACCCAAATGGTAAACACACTTAAATCCTGGAAAAAACCCTATCCCAGGGTCCGTCCTCCCCCCCCCAGATAAGGACATATACATAAGTGAGTTCAAAACGTCCACCAACACCCGACCCACAAGTCCGTCCAGCCTCACCCCCACCGGTAAGGAATATACATGGTATTAAAATGCACATTACTTTAGTCCACAATACAACCCACAAGTCCATCATCCACCCCCAACCTGTAAGGGAAAACATAACACATAATAACAACAGTACTACCAATTCATGAGCATATTGAATGTTTAAGGACAGGGCCACTACACTTACACACAAACTCCACGCACACCCACACTGGCCCAACAGGAACACAAACACACAGAGGCCACTAACAACCCCAACGCACACTCACACTGGTCTCTCATGACACACAACACCATCATTAATCCTCCACCAATGTGAGGTCATTCATTCTCATGTAGAATTCACACAACTCCGGATGGAAACCTCTCAGTGTACGGGGCAGGGAACCGCAAGTGTCACAATAACGGTCATCGTGACACCCCTCTGCTTGACACACAGGACACTGGTGCTCACACAACCTCATCCCTTGCTCACGGTACTTGTAGTCGGCTGCCTCTGAAGACCTCCTCTTGGGCGCTGCCGCAACATAAACAAATGTTCCTTCCCTGCCATGTGCTGGCAACGGTTTGCATACACCCACAATTTCTTGACATGGTCTACGCTGCGCACCAAACACTGGGATGGGGAAACCGACGCCCCAGTCAGTGATGTCTCCAATTCCGGTACAGTGTCCACAGTTAAAATGCAGCTACTGCAACTGGCACCATGTTCAAAAGGTTCCGTGCACGTACAACTGCAGGCCATCTCCGATGTACCAATGCGCTGCTCAGGACGCAATTTATTGAAACACTGGACATCACCCATTACAGCACAGCAGTCCTTCACAGACCCACGCAGAAAGCACCAGGAGCACCACCTCCCACACTTTGTGTGCTCTGGCTTCTGATGAACTGCCGCCAAACACTGCCTGTAAACTACGCCACAGCACAAAGTTAACTGCAAAACACTGGCTCTGGCTACAGCACCCCACGCTGGAGCCTGGCTGCAACACCACTGATATGGACTGAACACAACTGGAGACTTGTCGCTGGATCCCGACTACAGGGCTAATGCTGGACCCCGGCTACAGTACACTGTACCTCTCACTCGTGCCCGCCCCGTGGACACAGGCACCATGGACAAACGCGCCCATGGGAAACTCCAGCCAACGCTCAATCTCCACCTCGCTGCAATGCAAGGACACCGAGGAACTCACGCGGACCAGCAGCGACTCCAGGACCACCTCAACAGATCTAGACGCTGGCCCCCCTGCCAGGTGGGATGGATGTGGACAGGAGGGCAGTGTCCTCACAAACTGCGCGCAGTCCCCTCCTCGACGGATCCCATTCTCATCGCCAGTGAAATAATATTGTAGGGTAAGTACACCGCCAGACAGTTAAGTAAACTTCCAGTGGCTTTATTCTGCTGTTGTAGCGTGGAGCTCCATAGATCATTTCTAGTTACACGAGAGTGACACCGGCACATCCCACCCGGCACAGTAACTGTCCCAACCACCACTCGTGGAACACATACCTTACCTGCAGCTCACGTCACCAAGCCCACATGCACACAACAACCACGCACCTGACCCTGGAACTACAAAGCTACATCACTACATATTGTTTTCTTTTCTGTTGTTGTATCACTGAATGGAAGTCTTTTCGTGTCTACTGGGTCTTGACAGGCGGATGAGCTCTGCAGTGTTCCGTCTCCTCACATGTCTCCGATCCAGAGTCTCTCAGCAGCTGTCTGGTGTCTTCTGGAATGAAAGATTCTGAAAGAAAAAGAGATGAGTCCTGGCTAGTGCATTAGTTGTGCGGCATTGCAGTCAAGACAGTTGTACCAATGTTGTTACACCACAACAAACGCTTTGTGGAGTCAGGGCCCAGGGAGTCCCAACTCCCTCACCCCACTTCTGGGCTTGGATACGCTCTGGCAACTGCTATAGTAGCTGCCCACCCAAGGTTAGGTGGAATCCCTACTCCCCCTTAACAGGCTGCGGTCCCTTAGCCTGTCACAGGATAGTCGACAGTGCTTATTTTCACCAAAAGCAATCTATAGAGTGCATGGCGCATGGGATATTGTGTGGCAAGAAATAATCAAGAGTGTAAGTATTTGATAGAAGAAGCCCCTTGGTCTGGATGTGGGGCAGATAATAATCCAAGCAATGTCTCTCTGGTTGTTTGGTGTGTAAGTGAATGTGGGGCAGGTGATGATGCAGAGAGTGGGTGTTGACTAGCAGATATTATTGCACGTGTTGGACAGACAGTTGCACAGAGTGCACTTTTGGTTTCTCTGTCATAATAGTGTGCTTGTCCTGGAAAAAAAGCCAAGGACAGCTTGTTTAGTAAACAGGCGCCTCATAGATATGTACACAGCAAGTTGGTGTTCAGACAGAGAGTGTGTGTGTGTGTGTGTGTGTGTGTCTCACACATTTTGAGAGTCCTATAACAAAATTACATTGTAAAAAGGTAATGTTTCTCAAGTGGAATATCACACAGAAAGGAGCACCTGACTCATCTCATGATGTAGTGTTACTGGCTAAGAAGAGGCCCAAAGATAAGCAATATGAAACTCTGGCAGCTTTATCTTTCTGATTTATGAACCCTACGTTTGGCTGGCCTTGGGACATGTCACAGCTGCAAACATTGGTTCATAGTTCGTAGACAAACACCGAGGGCCTGATGTTGATGCTGGAGAATAAGCCGGATGTGTGACCGTTAACTGGCCAACAGTTTTTGTTGTCAGAAACAGTTATACAATCACACAGTGCACCTTATTTTAATTAAGCCATTGAAGTATTTGGGGCCTTCGCATGATTTAGAAGGCAATCTGCTGCTTAAAAGCATATTCAGATCTAACGAAGTGCGCATGAAAGGGATTTCTTCTCAAAAGATTTTTGGTTAAAACGTGAAGTGAAACGGTGCTCCTTTCCCAAAAATGATACCAGTTTAGAAGGTTTGATATAAATGTTGATCCGAAAGTTTTGCAAAAAGCCTTTGATACAGACTTTAAAACATATGATGGACTGCACTGGCACTGAAGAAATAAGAACCAGAATGTTTAAACGTTTTGTCCACAGAGAGGAAGGATTGTATACAAATGATTTCTGTGAGACACTAATTGCAGGGCATGACATTTTATTAACCAATGAAGTGATGAAAATACTCCACAAATTAGATCAAGTGACATTTGAACATGGTAACACATTCTGTGTGTGATTATGCTTTCATTTATGTAGTTCCTTCATTGTGTTTCTTAACAGATGTAAAGATGTAATGCTTCAATTTATGTTTTATGAAAAGTCGATTTGTTTCGGCTTGTTTCAGCAACTATGTGCATAACTACAACACATTGCAAAACAATGGCAAAAGGTCAACCAACTGGTAGTGGTTACATTATGGAGGTCATTTCATAAGGGGTGGAGTAAAAAGGTGTACAATAAAGAAGTACACTGTTTATGCCTTGCTTATAAACCCCAGGGGAGCTCATGTTTGTGTCAGCTGTAACGTCAACAGAAGTCGTAAAAGCCTTGCATAAGGCTGTTATTCCTTCCATTGAAGCCAGGGCTCATTTTCAATCATTTGTATGGCGGAGAGGAGGGACGGAACGGAACTTGCGCTTCCGCCGCCTACTCAATACAAATGCTACAGCATTTGTGCCAACATGGATTTTCATGCTAGCTCAAATGCTGGAGATTCCTAAGGGGTCCGCTAGCTTTATGCGTCATGCTTTCATAGAAGACGGAGTTTACAATTACAAATAAACACTCTTCAACATGCTTGCATGCCGGAAGCATTTATTTTTCATTGTGAGAACTGCTTACTGCTAAGCTCAGGCGGATTCCACAGACATCATTTGGAAAACCCATCTGCAAAGTTTCATTTGCATGCAGCATTTCCATCTCTAACAAAATGAAAGGACATTTTGCCTGTTTTAACTTTTTCAGTTTCCACACCATTTTGTGAAAGTTGAAAATTGTATGCAAGGAACCCAACAAAATGTATGTGCTAATGTTGGCCAACACCTGTATGCCATTTGCACTTTTTTCAATATGACCATTGACTTTTCTTAGTGAAAGTATAGAAATATGTCTCACGACCATGTTTCCTTAAAATAAATCAAAGTTTAAGGGCCTGATTCATAGAAAAGTGCGCATTGATCCTGCAAAACATGCACGCACAGAACGGCTCTGCGCAGCTGTATGTGCATAGATTTCAATGCACGCTTCTCATAATCATGGATTGAAATGTGCATTCCAACCCGACCCGCAAAGAAAACCAAGTTGCACGAGGAACGCCCATGACACGCCTGCGAGTAAGTCAAAAACATAGCCACAGACCAACCATTCCGCAAACATCCACGTCCACCTAGCACCCAGCACCGTACTAACAGCTGCACCCCTGAGAACCTACACAAGCTCCCGCATAGGTATTGGCAGCACGCCAGCCAATCTATGCAAGGCACCAGGTAAGTAATGGCTGCACCCCCGCAAACCTGCGTGAGGTCCCCCGTAACTAACAGCAGCATCCCAGCCAATCTGCGCAATGCCCCATGCAAGTAACTGCTGTCCCCCTGCGAACCTGCGCACGGTCCACAGTAAGTAATGGCTTCATTCGAGCCAGTCTGCGCGAGGCTCCACATAAGTAATGACTGCACCCCTGTAGACCTGTGCGAGTTCCCCCGTAAGTAAAGGCTGCAGCCCTGCAAACCTGCGCGAGCTCCCCAGTAAGTAACGGCAGCACCCCATTAAATCTGCGCAATGCCACATGCAAGTAACGGCTGCACCCCTGTGAACCTGCATGCTCTCCCCCGTATGTAACGGCTGCACTCCTGCGATCCTGTTAACCCTCCACCCTACTCCCTATGCACTGAAACAGCTGTCAAATTATTATTATTTTTTAAAAATGTGTATTTGGTTAGTTCATAAATATTTACCAAACAGTAGAAATATTAAGACATGAAATGAGTAAAATTAATCTACATAAAAATACATCTTACATATTTACATTGCAGTTATACACAAAATTGCTGGCATGGTCCTGGGTCATTAATCAGAATGTAAGTAATTCTAAAACAAAACATCATGATCACCATAAGATTATGCCAATATTTCATGCACCATATAAAACGAGAGTTATTAATCATAAGGTTGACCTTTACAATTTGGCGAATTTATTCACCTTCAACCTCAGATTGACACCATTTCTTATGAATGAATGTCAAAAAGCGAGTGAGAGCAATTATCATTGACTGATTTTCACCCCACATACGTCTCAACCAGAAAAAGTTTCTCGAGAATTCTGTTTTACCGACATTCTCTAGACCAAATGTTTTAAAGGGATAGTGTGCTCAAAAATATTATTGTCCTGAGCGTTCGGGCATGTGGTCTTAAGCAAACTGTGATCGATCGTGAAAACATTTCGTATCCACCTTACCTTAGTTTTTCTCACTTTTACACATGCAAAATCAGGCAGCCTTGGCCATCTTGTGCTAATCTTATCCGTTGCTGCATCGCCCTAAGTTGAACTGCCCTTGCGGCACTAAATCATCTCCCCGCCTCTGAAGCGGACATCACCATTCCTAGCGATATTCTCCACCTATTTTCATGATGTTAGTGTGCCGTGTAGCCAAACGCACCCAGTCATCACCTTCGTCTTAAAGGGATGGTCTAGTAAAATGTTTTATTTAAAACATAGATAGGCCACATAAAAAGAAAATACTAGCATCCTCCGTTTTAAAACTTCCGATGTAGAATTTTGAGCTATTCAAGCTCAAAATTCAAAAAAGCAAGCACAGGGGCGCAGCCATTTTGTGAAATGGAGGCCCTCCTGTGCTGGCTTTTGCTTTTGCGGCACTAATGAAGGAAAAGCCAGCCAGCTGTAGTAAACAAAGTCTACTGCTGGGTGGCTTTCCCTTCATTAGTGCCGGGACTCGGAGGACGCGGACCGGAGACCAGAGCAGGAAAGCTGCAGCTGAATCTCGGTAAGTGCTATTTATTTTTTTTACAAAAAATAAGCACTAGCTGCGTTTTTTTTCTAAGTTTTCCGGGGTGGAGGAGCCCGGAAAACTTAGAAATAAAACCGCAGCTTTAAAAACGTATTTATGTTTGCGGTCGCTTTTGAAGCGACCACAAACATAAATACAATGTTATTGTGTTGGAAAACGCTGCGTTTTTTCTTTCCAAGTTTCTCAGGCTCCTCCGGCTCGGAGGAGCCTGAGAAACTTGGAAAGAAAAACCGCAGCGTTTTCCAACACAACCGCGTGTGTTACTGCCTGCTGTGGCTATCACTTTGGGTCTCCGGTGCTCCCCCACGGGAGCAGCGGAGACCCAAAGTGAAAGCCACAGCAGGCAGAAACACACGCGGTTATGTTTACATGCCGCGTAGTGTTTCTACCTGTAGCTGATTTCCCATTTGGGGCTCTCGGGCTCCCCGTGGGGAGCCCGAGAGCCCCAAATGGGAAATGCTAAATGCTGCAATGTCTGCCTAAATCTGCTTTCCCATTTGGGGCTCTCGGGCTCCCCGTGGGGAGCCCGAGAGCCCCAAATGGGAAAGCAGATTCAGGTAGAAACAACGCGATTGTTTTCCACAACGCGGTTGTTTTCCGCAATGCCGCATTGTTTCTGCCTGAATCTGCTTTACCATTTGGGGCTCTCAGGCTCCCCGTGGGGAAACCGAGAGCCCCAAATGGTAAAGCAGATTCAGGCAGACACAACGCGGTTGTGTTGGAAAACGCTGCGGTTTTTCTTTCCAGGTTTCTCAGGCTCCTCCGAGCCGGATGAGCCTGAGAAACTTGGAAAGACAAACCGCACCGTTTTCCAACACAATAACGTTGTATTTAAATACAATATAAATAAATAAATATAAATAAATATAAATACAACGTTTTTAAAGCTGCAGTTTTATTTCTAAGTTTTCCGGGCTCCTCCAGCCCGAAAAACTTGGAAAAAAAACCGCAGCTAGTGCTTATTTTTTGTAAAAAAAATAAATAGCACTTACCGAGATTCAGCTGCAGCTTTCCTGCTCTGGTCTCCGGTCCGCGTCCTCCGAGTCCCGGCACTAATGAAGGGAAAGCCACCCAGCGGTAGACTTTGTTTACTACAGCTGGCTGGCTTTTCCTTCATTAGTGCCGCAAAAGCAAAAGCCAGCACAGGAGGGCCTCCATTTCACAAAATGGCTGCGCCCCTGTGCTTGCTTTTTCGAATTTTGAGCTTGAATAGCTCAAAATTTTACATAGGAAGTTTTAAAACGGAGGATGCTAGTATTTTTTTTTTATGTGGCCTATCTATTTTTTAAATAAAATTTTTTACTAGACCATCCCTTTAACGGTAGATGACGCAGAACCCGGAATATTAACACACACATCCTCTCATAGCACAGCCCATCCCAAATTGGAATAGAAAACACTATTTTCAAAGGAAATACCAATACTCTGTAATTTATAATGTGCTTTTATTTCACAATATATGCTCCGAGAACATCCACCAATTTTCATTTTCAACCAAATTTTTAATTTCGTTGTGTTCGAACATCAAATCTTTATCATAAGGCACAAGGTGTTCCTTTCGGTAGAAGAAGCGCATTGGACGCACCTTGAATCGCAAGGCTTCGGCATCAGCTTCTTGCTAGACCACCGGAAACAATGTCAGGTTGCTCCTTGTCGCTAGTACCGCCAAAGGGCATACTGGTCTCGGGCGATCGTCCCACATCAGCGTAATTGTGATCAAGCCATTTAGGTGTATCTGCCACTGCCTGTTGAAGAAACCATCACTGGGCATCTGGAAACGATGACATTCACAGAAAGGAAGGATGTAGCTGTGTATAAAACATAACAGAAATATATTTCAGTAGCCGTTCTTTATTAAAATTTATCCTTTTACCCTTTAATGCTGCACCGAGTGAAACCTAATTATGAATAAAAACCAGAAACAATGGAAACACATAGAAAACATTGTGGAAAGTTGGAGTCTACGATGTGCTTCAGAGGTTAGTGCTGTGGAGTATGTTTAGTTCGCAATGGGATGCGGAAGCTGACAAAAGAATTTAAACAACACTTAGACAGCATTATAACGGAATGTTAGCAATGAACTTGTCGTTGGTGGAACCTGGGGGAACCCAGACGTGGACTCCATGCATTTCGGTGCTGGACTGCCCATGTGCCCGTGACAAAGACGAATACAGGCAGGTTGTGTTTGCGTGTCGTCACAATATGCACCAACCAATATGCCCCAACTTCAGTAAAACTTACATTATATTTGGTATTTACATTCTCTTGGCGTAACGCAGAGTGTCCGCTCAGATCAATGGTTTTCATGAAATGAAATTACATGTTCCTTTGTCCAGTTTTAAAATGGTGAACCTTATAAATGTTGCGGATATTACAAACCTCTGGTCCTTCAATCCATAGCAGATTACTCCCTTTCTTCCAAGGAGGAACAACAATTGAGCCTTCTTAGGAGCGCGTATGCTAAGTTTCTTTTTGGTGAAGGAAAGGCACAGATCAAAAATATAATGTACAGGATGTTTCAGTGTGAACAGCCCACAAGCAACATCAAGTGCAGTGACCTTCACTCCATGGGAGCAATTAGCCCGGCTGTCCAACGTGGCATTCAAAATATGTTTGAAAAATAAATGAATTGTTTGCCAGCATCCAACAATGCTGCGCTATTGTGAATACTTTTTTACTCATCTATATTTATAGTGATTTAGTTATTTTCTGGAAACAGTTCCAGTTAGCGTCCTCCCCATTTTCACATTAGCGTTCGCTCTGTTTTCGTGGAGCAATGTGCTCCGTGGATAATGTGAGACACTGACAAGTCATAAATCCAAGTGCCCTTCCATCGCCACTGAACTTCCCGTGCACTAACAAATGGTGGAGGAGAGGCAGTATATCCCACCCCCTGCACCATTCTCGTACCGGGCAAATGATGTATCAGCCAAGGTGGGAGACATCTCCGCCCCTCCTGTACCATTTTGCATCACCCATGTTTCATATAAGTGTATTAACGCTGTGCTAATGTGTATTCTTTGAACTCCATGTTGTGTCCTTCCAAATTCCATCTTTTTCTAGGCCCTCTGGCGAAATGTTTACTCTCCCTCTCCCAGCGCCGCGCACAGCCAGCCCCCACCACCTATGTCCTCTGTCAGCTCAGCGCATCTCCTGTTCTCACGGAAATGCAACTATTCATTTTTGCAAGTAGCGATTATTGAGCCCTGACAAAATGTGCTCATCCAAGAATGTGAGACCAATGCCTGCTCCAACCTGAGTCCCCATCCATCTCTGCTGACCGACTCATGCCATCTCCACCCCTTCCCTGCCAGGCTGCGGTGCCCTGAACCTATGCCCCTACTCCCTTTGAGCGCATCTAGTCACTAGACCCTACCCCCGCACCACCTCCAATTCACCTACCATATACCTAATCTAGAGTGGTCATATATTTTGGTAACACTAACACCTATCCCCAATGTGTTTGAAATCGTAAGACTCCAAAGGCTGCAAATCAAAGATCGGCCCTTCTGAGAAGGCATCCGAAAGGAACAATCCCTTACACATGCCCCCATAGAAATGTAGGTCAGAATGCACCTATTTCACACCAACAGCCCCCTTTCATGCAGTGTTTTGCTTACAGTCATTAGTTCTTGCATGCAAAGTTTGTTATTTAGCTTAGGTCTCATTCCCTAGTGAGACACTTATTTATTCGGTCTATTTGGACATATGCGTGCTAAGGCCACTGTAAATCCCGCAGTTGGTTTCATGCTGATATCCATCTGACCCTCCCGTGCCCTGATCAGTCAAAGTGAGATCTTTCACAAAATTGAATTCCATTTCCTGGTATATCGGCTTGGCAACCCATTTTTTGCTTGATTTTGCAAAGGCCATTGTGTAATGAAGCATTACAAAGTTTCCTGCAGTTCTCGATTATTCTCTGCCTAGATTCTCGTTATGCGCTAAAACGGCCAGTAATGTTCGAGATTGCATACCGTCTATGCCGAAATGCAACCTCTTGGGCCTGAACTTTAGGAACATATTGTGGAACACCTCTAAATCTCCGGTGTGACAGAATTCTGTGTGTCCCTTCAGGTCTCTTGAAAGAGTTTTATCAAACACAATCTTCTCAAGAGCTTTGTGTGGAGGTGAAGATGGAACCAATCACTTCTTCTTGGGTTCCTGCTCCTCCAATAAAGGTCCATCTGCACATTGGTGAAAATGTTGGTTTTCTGTCCATGAGTGAACGTTGGAAAACTGGTGCATCAATGAGCACCATTTTTCAAGTAGAATTTCCACAGACCCATCGCACGTTTTGGAGCTCTACCAAAGATGGTTTCTGAAAGACTGGGACCATTGTAAATTATTTTCAGACCCCTTTTTTTTACCTGCATGTGTGATTTTTTTATTTATTCATTTGGCAACGTGCCATACAACAAATTGATGGTGAATGTTTGGAAACTGCTCTTGCATGGCCTTGGCTATTGAAATATGTCTATCAGTGACTATGAGGTCTATTTGCATTCCCCTCGATTGAAGATGTTCGAGGGATTTTATGAAACCATGTTTCTCCATGGCCACTGAGGATTTACATTGGGACACCTGCACCACCTCCAAACTCATAATTTTGTTATTTTCCATGTCCTGAAAGTGGAATGTGCAGTACTTTGCTGAAAATCCGGGGCTGTCGCACTGTCCATCACCAGCTGGCCTGAAATGTTTGCAAGAGAATGTCCTTTCAATTGACATTTGTTCAATTTTCCAGGCTTGACTAATAGCGTGGAATAAAAATTCTCTTCAATATTTGTAGTACTGTGTTTTAGCAAGGAACTGAAGTCCCACAAATTGACAGAAACTGGACAACTTACTAAAAGTAGAGCCACTGAAAAGTAAAGCTGCTGAACAAAGTAGATTTCCAGCTGGCACTTTGCCCGGCATCGGTTGAGCGGACCATGAAAATGTATCATGGAGGTGGGTACAGGTGGCTTGGATTTTCAGGTTAGTGCCTTGCAATACACGAGTCACATTCACCAATGGCTCCCCGCATATTTTCCCTCTCACTGGATGGACACATTTCAGCATCAGTATAATCTATACCAGACAGCTGTTGAATACAATGTATTTCTGCTCGTTTATTAGCCAATTGTCCTGCATGATTGTGGTTTGTGACTCAACTGTGGTGGACAAATCGGCCAAACTAGACAAACTGTAGTCGAAATGTTTGGCAAGTTCCACAATACATTGCGTAGAAGCTTCAGTCTCTGTTAGTTCAGCTTGTGTTATTTGCACACAAATGAGAGAAAACATCAACGTCGATTGTTTCTTGGGTGGACCTTTTTTTGCGGGTGTACATTGTGTCAAGTGGTCAGCGAAGAATTCAAAAGCATCTTCATTACATTCAGTTTCATCTTCATTTTGTCGAGTTCTCACATTGTAACAATGGTCCAACAACACTTTGCTGCCTTCGCCGGTCACATTCAATTCATTTTCTGGCCGTTGGACATAAGTATCTCGAGTCTGCTTATTGTCTGGACCACGCTGCACCTCAAATAGTAGTTGCTTCATGGTGAAATCTGTTTGGCAAGCAGCATCTTTGGTTTCATTTGTTGTCTGTTTCTTTATATTTCTTTTCCTTCTGGGCATTTTATTTCACTTTTTAATTACGAGAATGTAATATGCTTGGAATTTAAAACAATATTAAATTGTTTATGTATCCTTGTATCCTTTCGGTTGTTTACACTATGTGTCATTTATGGGTTTCTCTTTATATGTACCATTGTCTGCATCCCATTGTCTCTTTTCCATTTTCCTGCTTTCAAAACAGGTTATGAAGAATACACCAGCCCAAAACACTTCTAGAAAAACAAAATTGTTTGTTAGTTACCCTTGTTTTCTTGTCTGTAATGACCGCACCAGCAAGCCGGTCCACCATCTCTGATCCATGTGCCTCCTCTTCTAATTCCTGACCTTGTATACATTCCTTGAATAGAATATTCATTAAAAAAAACTCAAACATATTTGAAATTAAAATCTTTCATCGCACACATCGCTTACATACATAGCCTTATAAACAGTGTACGTCATTTAGTCAAAATATACATTTTGATTTTCACCTGATTGATGGCAAGTGTACTCGATCAGAGATCACCATGCAAAACATACTGATTCTAATGTTCCCCTCAAATATTTTGCCATGTATTTTGCATTAGGGAGAAATTGTAATGTTGGAACTGAAATGATAAAAGTTTGAAACACTGAACTATATGAATGTCACTGTCTAATGGTATGTAGTAGGATTTACTTTCTTTCATTCAAGGGAACTGTCATACCTCATACTCTGGACCATCTCCAAAGGATGATGTCATTGTAGTCGAAGTACTAGCATCCCCCTGTAACACAGTACTTGTTTTATTATGGATAAAAGCAGAAAAATGTAAAAGAGACAATGGGATGCAGACAATGGTACATATAAAGAGAAACCCATAAATGACACATAGTGTAAACAACTGAAAGGATACAAGGATACATAAACAATTTAATATTGTTTTAAATTCCAAGCATAGTACATTCTCGTAATTAAAAAGTGAAATAAAATTCCCTGATAGGTGCTCAAAGTTGTTGATTCTGTAAAAGAAATGGATGCAGAATATTGCTCCTTCATTTTCAGTGCATTGTCATAAAGTGGTAAAAGGGAAAATTAGATTTGCATTAGATATGTGGAAAGATCCATCTCTTGATAATATGAACTTCTGCAAGTCTGTAGGACTCACCATTGGTATACTGGACATGTCGTTGGTATTGTCACTTGTGAGGGTCTGTGCTTCCGTCAGTATGCTCTCCTAAAAGAATTGACATGTCAAGCAACCGATTACGAAAAGGTTATGCTTCTTTTGAAGGGCACTATGGCATTGTTTTCTATGGTCATAATTACTTTCTATGATGCTCCATACACCAGGGTCAGATGTGTAGTATAAGGTGGTATAGCTAAAAAGTGAGACAATCTGGTAAATATTCAAATTTTAGTAATACACATTTACACTGAAAGCACCAATCCATTCATGTAGTTACCTGTTCAGTATCCCATCGCCTACAGCTAATTCATCACGTGGGATATTTTGATCCATTCCAATGTGCACCACTGCATCACTGAACAAATGATGACAGAAACAGTACAAAATGGATGAGCTGACTCCGGTGAGCGCCACATTCTTCAAAACTACATTGGGTCACAACCAGAAAAGGCTGCACACTCTGCCACACACAGCCAGGGGGGGGTGAAGACATAGTTCTCACTGCAGGAGCATGTCAGTGGGCTCTGCCACATTCAACATGGAGCAAAGCAGCAGAATTGTTTTGAAAACCGAGAATGTCTTTTAAAATGTTAGCTTTGCACCCTTAAAAGGTGCTGTTTTGGCACTACATCCATTCGTTTCCATTGAATCATTGAGATTAAAAGGGTACTGCAAACCCAGGATCATCCATTGTGGCTCAGAGGAACCGGGCCTCATTGACTGACAGCTCTACAAAATGTATCTAAGGAAAAAGCAGCCCAGGAACATTGGTTTTCATTTCTAGGGGAAAAACACAGCTAACATTGCAACATGTAACAGAATCAGCTGTGCAGACAGAAACCTTAAACAAAAGCTGGATACATGTATCCATTCTGCAAACAGCCCAGCACTCAAGGGAAGAAAGAATGATGAATAAATGTGCATGTGCTGCATAGGAAAATCAGATTTAAAAGAACTTTAATCGGTTTTCCATGAAGAAAGTGCACAATCGCCTGTTTTGAAAGCATATTTTTGTTGAAAGGCCTAACTCTTGAAGAAATGTCAAAGGATTGCTAATGTAAAATACACCTATAAACTGTGTTCATTTTATATGTTTAAATGGAAGATGTAGGTAAAACTTAAAGTAACCCACTTTTGAGTTAATTAACTATTTTAAAAAAAACCAATGCTGTCTTGACAGTGCTTAGCATGGGAAAGGTTGACACTTCACTGCTGGCAGGAAGGCCTATTTGCTATGGGGAGGCCTCACAAACTCATAACAAAGGACCTCATTAGACATTCATCTTTGCCCCAGGCAAAGACAATAGAATGCTTGGACACTCATCCTTCCAGGGGAGGACACGATGGTGGGAGAGGCTTCTCTTGGAATTTCAAAGGACTGGCCATTTGCTTGCACTTAGGAAGGAAAAAAAACTGACATGGATTTTGAATTTAAAATGCTTATTTGCCACTGAACTGCAAGACATTTAACTTGGCAGCAAAAAGTAAGTAAAGGAATGAAACGTACATACATTGAAATCTGAATTTAGGATAGACATTTGAAGTCTTGGCAGGATTTCTTACTGCGTAAGGAACTGAAGTTATGAAAAGGACCAATTGCACAGAAACTATTAATGCTGCAAATCTAATACTGTGTACCCATGTTCTAGGGGTGATTGCACATATGTGTACCAGATTAGGAATTGTTAGGTCAAACCTTTATGATTGAAATTGCCAAAATTCAATAGAAAGACAGATCCAGGTCCCACTGACTTTGGAGTTGGATGTAAATGTGACCCACACAATATGTAAATTATGTGCCTGATTTTATTAGAGGGCATAAGTATATAAATATGTATTTGTGGGAAAGTTAAATTTTGGTCCCAATAACTATGGGAGTTTTCCAAGTCACATCATAAAACATGACAACCCTTTCTGTCATCCAACCAGCAAAAAGCAAGGCGGAAACTGTGCCTTTGACCAATCATAGCCTTGCGGGTGTGGGTTCTAAGTCTGCCCCTGCCACAAACTGAGTGATGTGATGTCATTTGGCAAGATAAATAAGGGAACCTCACAACACATACATTGATTCCTGACTCCATCCTGATTTCCGCATGGCACCCTCTTCCTGAATTCTCCATCTTGTTCTTGATTAAAGATTTCTTTGCAAAGCCAAGGCCTCAGCATTGCTGAACTCTTTTTCAGCTAGTCCCAAATCCTGAAACTATCCCAAAACTTAAGGGAAGAACTTTTGATCCAGTTTGGCTTGCTACCATTAAGGCTTGCCTGCTGAAACTCACCATCCCACTGATCTACAGTATCCAGCAACTAGAAGGGCCAATCTAATCCAGTCCAGTCAAGTCAGTGGTGCCAGTCCAATTGACCAGAATTGCCCAGCTGACCTATCCCACCAGAAGTGCCTTGCTGTCCGTAGACCCGATCCGTGATGACCAGAAGCTGATGGTTCCGAATCTTAATTTAAAGGGGACTGCAAGTATCAATGGGAATCATAGTAAACCATAGTATAGTTGTCTTACATTGTCCTATCCCAATCTATTACCAACCCTATCTTTAACTTAAAAACTTGTAATATTGTCACCCCAGTCTTGAAACCTTGCCTTTGATTCCTTATGCTAGTGATAACTTCTTTAAAATACGTTTGTCTTGTGAAATCCCAAACCCTTAATCCTCCATGGGGTAATCAGACTGAGTCCTCCAAGGTGGAAACGGAGGTGCTAGGGCTGGTTCTGTGGACCACTCTAGGGCTTACTGTGTTTCAAACTGGTAGCCAGCCAGAATACCCTAGTGTAGAGCATAATTGTCATTGTAAAAATTGTTTTCTGTTTTCATTTTTGCGCCTTTATTTTCCAAAAACTCCTCTCATTCAAACTTGCATAACTTCCTCACTTTAATAGCTAGAGACTTAATTTCAACTCTGACTTAAACCTAAGACGTTTAGCTGCACCCCAACCCAAAAACAGTGTATCTGGCCCGTTTTTCTTAAAAACTGAATAGTAAATTCACATTTTTGCAAAGTTTTACACGTGTGGTTTTCAATTCAAAGTATTTCCAAACTTCTATTCTGATTCAAAGTGTGTACTGTTGCTCATATTACAGCTTATGTTTATTAGGATCTTTTCAGTGTTGCTCCCATAGAGAGTTCAATTGATTTAGGACTTTTGCATACTTTTCCTTGTTTTGCTTAGGCATTTTTCGAATGTCATTTTAAAAGGTGTACATTTTCCAAATGTTTTTCTCTCTTTTTTGGGAAGGGAAGATTGAATTCAAACACTGTACTCTGTTCTGTATTCCTGAATACCTGCTGCTTACTTACATCTGGGTAGAATTACTTCTTTGTGAGTAGAGAAATTGCAGGGGGAAATCTTAACTTAATTGCTATCTTTTCAACAAGCCAAACCTGTTCTTTTCTGTGTGTTTTATATTCTGTGTTGCTATGAGTGAATTCAACTGCCTTACCTACTTTCTTATTTGTATTGTCACCACATTGGGGATTGCTGCCCCATATATAAAACCTGTGTTTGATTTGAATTTTAAATAAATAAATAAATACTACCTTTAAAAACCAGCCTGATTCCTGGTCCATTGTGACCTGGGGGCATTTTGAGAAGGGGTGTGATATGAGTGGTATATCACTCAGAATATTGAACCTACAGACACAATACATAAGTATTTCATGTGTGTATTGCATGCTAGGCTGAGACCCGGGTGCATTGCCTGATTGAAATCCTTAACAATCATCTGGGACTCACCTGAGGCAGCCTGTGCATGAACAGAGCTTGAATTGCATTTGGAAGCAATTTACGAGACAATGCTTTTTTGTGTACTGCGATTGGTTGTACATATCCGGGGTAAAGTGCAGGCTGCAGATGCGGAATCGATTGGCCCTTGAGTCTCCCAAGACATCCTGGGCTCTACTTTCAAGCTCATCCACTGGAAATCCACAATGTCGAACCCATTCTCTTATTAAATCAATATTCCTCAGGAAATTATGCATGATTGTGCCTTTACTTTTGACATGGCTCCTAGAACGGCAACTAAAAACCATACAAGCTGTCATTCTTGAAATGTATGTATAAAAAAAGTACACACAACTACAAAAAAATAATTCTGAATGCATGAGATTGATGGAATTATATCAAAGTTTTCTATTCAATGTGTGCTTTGGTCAAAGAAACAAACCCTGTGTAGCGTAGTCTAATATACACTGAGATAAATGTCATACAGAATTAATTAATGCAACCGTTGAATTAACTTTTATGCATCAAAAGGAAACATGCTTATAGACATGGTCCGAGAAAGATGCAATTCTATCACAATTGACACTGATGAAATTTGCTATATATCAAGATCAGAACACTTTAAACAGTAGACAATGGCAAAGTCATTGAGATGAATGAACATTACACTACTGGGTTCATTCGTTCGAAATAGACATTTTGAGATCAGAAAGAGATGATTAGGTGACCTGCCCTTACCTTGACTAACAAACAATTAGATTCAGCAAGCAGTGTAGTTAGTAGCAGAAGAACAGGTAGCACAATCAAGAGTTGACTTCCAGTGTTCACAGATGTTCACAGGTAGCACGATCACAAGTTGACTTCCAGTGCTCACAGATGTTCTCAGGATAAATATCAAGGGGTTTATAAAGAATTAGAAAAGTGGGTGTGTATGTGAATGAGTAACATGTTTGTGGCATGGTCTGCTTCAGGGGAGCCTGCCTGGAGACACTGGTTCTGGCTAGGCCATGTGAACAATGGCTCCTGTGCGGAAGATACCTTTGAAGTGTACATGGTGTATGCCACCTTGGCTGTTCCCATCCTGCCAGCCCCCTTGGGAGCGCACGGCCACAGGTGCGAACTGCTATTGATACTGGAGGGGGGATGGAGGGGCATGAGGCATGCAGAAAAGGGCTGGGACACTGCTGAATGGAGACACACTTATGTGGATTGCAGGGGTGCGTTCTGCTTCAAGGGAGCCTGCCTGGAGAAACTGGGTCTGGGGAGCCCATCTGAACAATGGCCCCTCTGCGGAAGATACCTCTGAAGTGTACATGGTGTTTGGCACCTTGGCCGTTCCCACCCTGCCAGCCCCCTTTGGGAGAACATAGCCACAGGTTTGAACTGCCATTGATACTAGAGGGGGGATGGAGGGGCATGAGGCATGCAGAAAAGGGCCAGCACACTGCAGAATGGAGAAACACTTATGTGGATTGCAGGGGCGCGTTCTGCTCTAGGGGAGCCTTCCTGGAGATACTGGGTCTGGCTAGGCCATGTGAACAATGGCCCCTGCGCGGAACATACCTTTGAAGTGTACATGGTGTTTGGCACCTTGGCTGTTCCCATTCTGCCAGCCCTCTTGGGAGCGCAGAGCCACAGGTTTGAACTGCCATTGATACTGGAGGGGGCATGGAGGGGCATGAGGCATGCAGAAAAGGCCTGGAACACTGCTGAATGAAGACACACTTATGTGGATTGCAGGGGCATGGCCTGCTTCAGAGGAGCCTGCCTGAAGACACTGGGTCTGGCTAGGCCATGTGAACAATGGCCCCTGCACGGAAGATACGTTTGAAGTGTACATGGTGTATGGCACCTTGGCCATTCCCATCCTGCCATCCCCCATGGGAGCACACGGCCACAGGTTTCAACTGCTATTGATACTGGGGGGATGGAGGGGCATGAGGCATGCAGAAAAGGGCCGGAACACTGCTGAATGGAGACACACTTATGTGTATTGCAGGGGTGCGGTCTGCTTCAGGGGAGCCTGCCTGGTGACACTGGGTCTGGCTAGGCCATGTGAACAATGGCCCCTGCACGGAAGATACCTTTGAAGTTTACATGGTGTTTGGCACTTTGGCCGTTCCCACCCTGCCAGCCCTGCCAGGACAAGTGAGCGTGTCCTTGATTCACTGAACAATTGAAACAACTATTCATAAAAGATGATTTGTATTTTATTTTGTTGCTGATGTTCATGGCACAAATATACTACAAATTGTATGCTTCGGGTTGCAGCACTGTGTGGGAAAATCCCCTGTACTGACCGCTGTCACTGGGGAATTTGGCTCGAATGGCACCAATGACACAGGCAGGTATTACTCGTCGAACATGGTATCCAAGCCTCCCGTGAAGCCACCATGTAAACAAATGATAGGCCACCAGCCTATACCACCTGTAAAAGAGAAACATGCAAACTGTATTTAAATGAAATGATAATGTACAAACCTTAGTTGAAAATTCAATCTTGTATCCTATGGCATAGTTGCCAGTAAAAATGTTACTTCATGGATCAATCAACTTGGGCTTTAAAGTGTTGAAACATTACAAAGGTGAACACCCAAGCGTTCCATAACTATTGGGGCACAGAGAAATATAGTTTCTTGGTTGTACGTGAAAGACACATAAAATGACCACAATGATTTCCCCAAATCGCGAGAGATTTATTGAATTGCCAGACTACATTCATTTGGCAGTGATAGATCAAAGTTACGACAATATAGGAGACAAACATAAAATGTTAGTGGCGTAAGTGACATCACATCTAGAGTAAATTTACTCGTTACTTGGATTGTGAGGGTGAACTGTTGTGCAAAGTTTGTGCATAAGCAGCATCAAAATCCTCAATACAGACCTTGTGAGGCAGGCTGCCCTGAAGTCATGCAGCTCGGTAACGCATAGCGGCCGTGTCTTGTCTTCCGATATATGGGCCAAGAATCCAGAGTTTTCTCTGAAGCAGCAGTTCTCCTCCTCGGTTGGCGTGACTTTGCACTGATTGCAGGTACACCAGGTGGATACGTCTTCCATGCGACTAGGCTCCGGCTCAGAATCTGGTGATTTGTCCTCCCAACTGTCGTCCAATGCCCCATTGTTTCTGCATCTTTCTCTTTCAACTAATTCCGCCTCAGAATATTCTGGCCCATACTGGCTCATACTGGCTCATACTGTATTATTGCCATTATACGACAAAATTAAAATTGCTAGTAATGCTAGAACTAGTATCTGTTTAAACAAGCTACGAGCAACCAAGATAGCTGAACATATCAGAAACGAGTCTCACAGGATATACAATAAAACACAGTGAAACGATTGAAAAAGCAACTCTGATGTTGTCTGATGAAAAGCGGTATGTTTATACTTATTGAGGAAAGAGGCGTCCTGCCATTTCCATGGAGACACATCATTAGCTGGCGCACAGAGAACTTTGACATGAGACGTGCATTTGCATTGTGAAATGGGCTGTACACATCTAGTGATGTCAGCTTCAGGGCCGGAGGACATGATTTAGTGCTTCAAGGGCAATGCAGCAACGGATAAGATTAACACAAGATGGCAACGCCCCGCTGCCTGATTTCGCATTTGTAAAAGTGAGCAAAACTAATCTAAGGTGCATAGGAAATGTTTTTACGATCGATCACAGTTTGCTTAAAACCACATGGCCGAACGCTCAGGACAATAATATTTTTGAGTGCACTATTCCTTTAAGCCTTTCAGGTTCAATGTGAGGACATGTGGTGATAAGATTTTTTTTTGTTTTTTTTAATTTATCTTTTTATTAAGTTTTTTTAGGAAAACAGTTAATTCAAACGATAACAATATAAGGGAAAGGAATGCGCACATCAATTCATCAGATCGTCAATCCAAGTTCCCTTCCCAGAAATCCATCCCCATTCAACAAAGCATAACAATACATTCTCAATTCATCAAACTTAGTGAAATCGGGAACACATTCATTTTTCAACCATCAATTGGAGAACAATGCAAGAGTAGAAAAAAAAAAACCTTAGATTTGGAGTCTGTGCAATCCGTAGCAATATCAATTCTGTGCAATAATAAGCAACCTCAAGTCTGTCAGGAATTCATAAAGTGCCTCATTAAATTCGGTGATAAGATGTTTTAAAGATTTCAGTTGCTTAACATTTGAGCAAAATTGACACATTGTATTCTGATGCCCCTTAACCATTGAGGCCAAATAGTTTGTCAGCTCTTTTGTTTTAAAACGATTACATTTAAACCTCATCTAGAGAGCACAAGCTTTATTGCATGGGAATCGTAGCAAGTATAAACAACGCTGAGATCTTTTGCATGGGAAACGTGCGTACTCACGATGCAAGCTATAGCTACACAAAGAATTAATAGTAACAGACCAATCATAAATGTATTGTTTTTTTAACACTCTCAGGTCGTGTAATTAATTCCTCTTCACGTGCTCCAATGTCAATAAGTAGTGATTGCTTTCTTAACTGAAATTTTGCAACAGAGAGTGGGTGGGGGGAATATCCCCTAACATATTCCCTAACATACCATTAAGATCTTCATATAAGGTGTTACTAGGTGGATCTAAACATTTTGAATAATTGAGCAGTAACCTCCACAGGAATCCGGATGATAATGAATTCAACCCCAACTCATGCCTAATGATAACATTAGGAAAGGAACTAGAGAAACCTAGGACCTCCATCCAAAGGCATCTTTGTTTACAGTTCAAATATTCACCCATGTCCAAGAGGCACATATGCAGACCATACAACAGTGTGATTCGCCCTTGGAGGTACAGTGTTCGATAGCTGGCATCACTGGCATCACAGAGAATTTACAAAATGTGTTAAAAATAGATTTCATCTGAGATAACAGTGGCCTTAATTTGTGTGTTAAAAAATCCCTCCACATCACTAGAAATTGTAACTTAGGTATCCCAATTGTGATACACGTTCTATGGATTCGAAACCAATGGTCCAGGTCATGGTTTTTATGTTTTTGCAACCCGAAAAGACAACAATTTTCGATTTGCCTTCATTCACCTGTACATTTTATTTAAGGGCGTAAGCCATAAAGAGCTGTAATTTAGTTTGTAGTCCATATGGTGTTGAATCAAAGAATAACAAGTCATGAGCGAACGCCATCCAGTTCATATGCAATTTGCCCAATCTTACTGGAATTATGCCCTGATCTTGCCATATCTCATTAAGATCACACAAGAAGAGATTAAACAAGGTGGAAGCCATGTTACATCCCTGTTTGACACCTATATGTGTACATTTGGCACCTGTGAGTGAGCCCTCCGGATTAATGAGCACTCTATATGTTGTGTCCTGGTGCAGGAGGGACAGGAGCAAGATCAAGTTTGCAGGAATGCCATATTTTGCAATTTATTTTGCCATAAAATAGATTGAATGATGCAGTTGAACGCATATCCAAAGAGGTCATATGTATTGGCCCAATTTGGCTGTATTTGACTGTGTCTAGCAAATGAGACACTATAGTGGTGTTGAGTGCAGTATCCATCCTCTTCCGAAATCCTACTTGGAAACGAGAGAGAATGGTAGATTTTTTAATAGTATTCTCGAGATTGTTTAAAATTAATATAGAAAATACTTTTGATGTAGCGTCATTTAGGGCAATGGCTCTATGGTTAGAAGGATTCAGGGGATCACCTTTTTTATAAATTGGCACAATGAGAGATTGAGTCCATGATTTAGGAACACAGTGTGTTTGGAATATAGTGTCAAATTTAATTTTTGAGGTGGTGGCCCATAGGCTAGGGTCAGATTTTAGTACACATGCAGGTATACCATCTCGCCCAGTCGCTCTAGAATTATTTAATTTTGAGGTAGACCATTCAATTTCTTTTGGTTCCCATGTGCATAAACCCAAAATAGATTTTCCCATATAGGGATTATTTATATGCAAAAAAGATGTAGGCAATTGATATTTGTGCATAAAGTATTTAACCCACGCCTCCTCTGTCCATAGACATGGTTTTCTTACCAACTGTGTTTCTCATGGATGCCCAAAAAGATCTTTTGTCATGACTACAAAGATGTTTGATCATTGACTGATCATTGACTGATTGTCCCTTATGTACATATCAATCTTTAGTGACTTGACTAAGTCCTTATGTGTTTGAGTAAAATGCATTTTTGCTTGGTGATACTGGGCCTCAGAAAGGTTGTGTGCCATTATTTATCTAATTTTTGAATTTTTGAATCACTTAGATTCAGCAACCTGTAAATCATAGGTGTGTCTTAATGTGTTAGAGAGAAGTGATGATCACTTATCCCAAAATAACAGTCTACGAGAGAAACAATGGGATACGAATCAAGCAGGTGGTGATCATTTATCTATAAGTGAAATTAAAGAATGGAGATCAATGGCGGTATCACTTAGCGAGTCTCTGGAACAACTAAAATGCATGGGTAAATCCCTTTAGCGTTGATAACTCTTTTAAATTGGTGTAATGGAATTCTAGAGGTCACACACACCTGGTCCAAAACAAAATAGTCTGTAAGTCTCTAGAGAAATTTGATTTTGTTTTATTACAGGAAACATGGGCTTGTGGACCTTTGCTATGGGATGGTTTTGTTGTCCTATGCTTGTTTGGCACTAAAGGACAAAGAGGACGCCCTAAGGGGGTTTGGTGCTTGCTTATCGTAACAACCAAGATATAGCAATGGTAAATGAGATACATTTGCATGCGTCTTGTATAGCTGCTATCTTCCGACTTGCAACTGTGATGGATATTATTCATCTTATGTTTATTAATATTTATTGGAATGATGCTGATAATGATGATGGTATGCTTGAAAAATTGCTTCATGATCTGAATATATTGTTAGAAGAGTGGATAGTATCCACCCCAGATGGTTTGATAATCTTGGCAGGTGATATGAATGCAGATTGTACCCTATCAAGCAGTGAGAGAGTTTGGAGATTAAGTGGACCTGGCAACAAAAGTATGCAAATAGATAACAAACAGCACAGAGGGGCTCTTTGGTGTAATTTTGCAAAATCTTGGGGCTTGATACGGTTGTACAATGACAAACCTACCAGGAAAGCTCAAGGTGTGTCCTCTATCATTGATTACATTTTTGCCAGTGAACACCTAATTGGAAATGAGGCGAATATGCTTGTGGAAGATAACCCTGTAAGTGATCACGCTATGTTATCTATGAATATGATTATAAAGAAACAAAACAATCTTAGCAATGTATGTTGTGCACAAACGGTTGTAAATGTTAGGGGCTCTAGAATAAAGTGGAATGCTGAAAAAACATCCAAATTCAATAATCTAATGTTGCACGTTTTTGAGAATAGTGCTTTAGTGGAGAAAAAGAATCAATATTCGGTTGAAAAATTCAGCGGGCTACTGGGGACAATGCTAGCCAAGTTTGAGCAAACACCATCGGCAGTAGCCTCACACAAAAAAAGTCATAAACATACTTTCGATCTTGACATCAAGCTGCAAAGAGCAAGGTTGAATAAGGACCTGCGTGCCTTAAAAAAACAGAGGATGCCCATAGAAGAACTCAAGAAGCCGTGTAGATTGAGGCGACAAGCGTATAGGAATTGGAGGTTTGAATGTAAGGACGTGAATGTATTAGCAGTGTCCAGAAGCAGGCCAGGGTAAATTATCAGGAAGGCGGCCTCTCGGGAGGATTCTGGAAAATGAACAATAACAGAACTCCTTCATGAGCACTGGGGGCAGAGGAGTTGTGCCTAGATTGCAATCTGACTGGACTCAGCATGTGCCTCTTCCCGTGGTGGGATTCCCGCCAGGCCTACAATCCACATTGCCATACAGCGAGCTAGGAGGCAAGGCATAATTGCCAAAGAACCTCTGGGTCACTTATAGTGTCTAGGACATGATAGCACCCCCTGAAGGCACACGAAGCACAAGTGGTGTCAGGGATTTCTCAATAGAATCGAAGGACAAGACCAGGTGTGCGGCCAGCATGAGCATACTCCCAGGAACTAACTTATGCTCTAAGGCCATTGTAATCAGCAAGATCATGCCGAATACCCCCAGAGAAGGAGGAGTTCAGGATGACTTTAACATCATTCTCCTTATGCCCCTACACATTTTCTGTAGGTGTTTGTAGTGGCAGACGAGTATTTGTTACAAACAAATTTATACAGAATTGGGCAGCATCAATTCACCAGCCTTTCTGCCAGACACCCCTAAGTCACTGAAACAACATAAGTTTACGTATGTTACAACTTACATATGTTTACTAAAGGGGCACTCACCTGTCTATCTGATCGGGGGCAATCATATGGTGGTGGTGCTGTTGGCCGTGCTGTGGGGGCAAGGGTACTAGTGGGCACGTATGTGGGATCACTATATGCTTCAGCAGGTGGGGGCTTATTCAGGAGTGGGTACAATCGTGTCACCTCTATCACTCCCTCTTTCCACCCGTCCTCCTTACCACCCTCTGCTCTTGCTGATGGGATAGCCGTGAGGGCAGGTTGATCGGGTGTGGTGTCTATTTTATTTGGTGGAGGTATTTCCTCGAAGAATCGCCACAGATCTAGTATCTCTCTCCTGTTATGAAAATGTTTTCCTTTGTATTTTAGGAATATGCAGGTGGCTACCATGCCCAGAACGCTTTTATCAAAGGACCCTCCTTGTGGCCAAACCTGGGGAGACCCTCCCCCTTCCGTGACCTACTGGTCATGGTATTTAGTTATTCTTTCCGCATGTCCCGGTAAACGTTTACAAATGTGCGCTAAGGGTGTGTCCGCCACCATGCTTAGACCTGTGTTACTCTATTCTCTTGAGTCAATCTCTTCTATCACTATGCGTGTGTAACTGTGTGCATGGGGCTCTAATCACTTTCAGGTTGTAATAATCAATTTATACCTTTACTCAACAAAAGACATTGCTTTGTCAAATCTTACCAGGTCACACTTACATTGACCGCACCCCCTGGAAAGCACTTAATTCAGTATTATTATATAGAGACAATTGATTGCAAAAAACCATAAACACACGATGTGCACAACCCACAACAGACATTCATCATACCTCAGCAGACACACATAGCATTTACCCTCCCTACCTTGCCCTTCGCCTTCTACGGCAACCACCTCTAACCCTCACACAGCTTCTTTTATTTATATATACATTTTTTGTTTTTGTCTTTGTACAAACCTTATTTTACCCCAGATAAGAGGAATAAGAGAAGAATAAGAGAAAGAAAAGCTAGTTCTAACGTATTTTCTGTGTCTCTTCACTCAGACACCCTTAATTTATTCTTTCACTGTTTTTACTTATTCCCAGCACTAGTCGAGACAGCACTACGCGGCGCCGCCTTCTACCCCCTTGCAGAGTTAGGTTCCCGTCCTCTTTTCCCTTTTTCACCTTTGTATCCTAATGGCCATATGCAAAGAAATAGAAAGTATTAGAAGTTAAAAGTTCCCTCTATGTCCCCGACTTGTTTCCCCTTGTCCTCTCGATTTTTCCCCTGTTAGTATCACTCGCACTTAATACTCACGTGCCCGTCTTGATCCGAGACTCTCCGGACTTGGTCCATCCAAGCGGCGCGGCCTCACACTCAATGGCCCCACCTGGCTCCGGCGAGCGGTACTAAGGGTTTTTTCAAACGGGACCATACCCTCTCACCCTAACTGCGTGCGCACGTCTCTGCGTACCAGTTGCCGTAGGTGGGCGGCTCTGTTGAGCGGGCGCGCCGTGCGTCTCCACTGCGACCGGGTCCATCTCGTGCCAAGGGGACAGTTTAGAGGTTAAGAAATATATCACGTCTATGGGGTCACCACTGAATGTAAGCGTCCCCAGAAACGCACCCCCCCTTAGTGAGAGGCAATAAAGGACACACCCCAGGAGGGGAATGAGACCAGGATCAAGTGCGGGTGAGATCAAAAACATTTTATATAAATCAATATAGGGCATGCAAAGGACTCTGCAAACTCCGAGAGCGCTCTGTCTGACAATAGCAAAGACAGGCCTACTTATTTACAGAACGTCATGGGCTCATCGGGGTGGAGTGCCGGGCCGGACATGCCTTGTAGTGATGATTGGTAACTAAACTGACATTTGCCCTTGTGGCCACACATTCACAGCCATTCGTTACACTTCATGCTTCCGTTGGCTTATAACTCTTGTAGCACTGACCTTAGTCAATAGGCAGGCAGGAACATTGATATGCAATAGGAAGTGTCCCAAAACATCAGTTATAAAGATACCTTAGGTACAAACAGGCTAGTCCCATGTGCATGGTCAGGGGCCTGGGAGGGGTTACTCGATCATCCTGTCTTGTTGGATTCGGTGAGGGATGGTATTACGATCTGTTAGTGCAAGGGTGGGTGCCCCCCGTTTGAGGGCCATTAACTTGGGGTCGGGGGAGCATGTAACTGGTGCCTGAGAGACGGTGGGATTTAGGACCAGGTAGCTCATAAATCATGGAGTCAGGCTGTGGCGGCCTCTGACATGGGGGAGGAGGATGCTTGAAAAGGGTCCGCCAGGGTCGGGAGGGGAGGCGAGGCTGTGCTGTTCGAACACCAGCTATCTCTGGAGGGCCTGGGCGGGAGGAGGGGGAGATGGCCTTGCAGCTCTGTGCGCGGCATCCTGCACAAGGCGGTTCACTGTCCTTTGGGTGAGGGGCGAATAACAACATGTGGGGTCTCTAAGATGACTTGTATGCATTTTCATTAGAGGGGATACTAACTGGGGGCCATACCTTTTAGCACAACAATTCACATCTATAGTTGACATTCGAACATGAGCTAGTGTTAGGCAGGTGTAAGAGGGCAACACATGTTATTGCATATTGTCATCAGTTAGCCAGTCTTCATACATCTTCACATTATAAAAATATCTGTTGCATATTACTCTTTACCCATTTTTCTTCATGTTAGCAGCGAACGTTAGTCAACACGACATCTATTAAATAAATGGTTTCTACACATTACAAGAGTTCTTGGGGTAGGCAGGGGTGTAGGGCGCCATACAGTCTAACACTGGGGGCTTGGTACAGGGTCAGGGCATGCAGGTTTTGGGCTGGTTTCAGTTACTTCCTAATGTTCCCGTTCATGGCTGGGGCAATGATGTACTGCGGATGGTTAACAGCTAAAGTGTTTTATTTTGTTGTTTGTTCGTGTCTGGTGGCTCGTGAGAACGAGTACTCAGCGGATCTGCCATGCAGCAGCGGGTGGGGGAAGTGTGGGCCTCTGTGAGCGCGGTCGAGTGGGGGTCAAGCTGCAGCTTTCAGTGTGCACGTTGGCTCTGCCTGGGTTAGATCTAAATGTTTCTAACAAAATGGAGTTGGCTTAGTACAAGATGCCGTTGGTGCTCTGCCACATAACGTGGTGGTGCAGCCTCACGTGTCGGTCTGCAGCTGCCCTGCCGCCTGGGCCCGGGGGGGGGCGGTACGCTGCCGACGAGTCATGAGTCTCCACCAGGGTGGGAGATGTAGTGGGGAGGGGGTCCTATTGACCTATCCTCCCCTACAGGATCCATCATCACGCCTTCCTATTACAGAAGGATGGTGAAATAATGCTTAAAGCAATGAAGGAATTCAAATCGAGAAATGATTGGGCTCTGATTAATAGTACTGAGACTGCACAAATTCAATTAAACATTAATCCCATTAGTGAGAAGGTGTGGTGCGAATATTTTGAGAAATTATATGCACGCTCTAGTAATGATGACTTTGTGTTAGGACACATCAATTATAATTGGACCATTGATGTATCCGTGGGTAAAATATTATCTATAATGAAGAAAATGAAAGCCTCCTGTATGTCACCCAGTCAATATCATCAGAAATCAACAATCTCAACACGGGAATCTGCAAGAATATGTCAAGCATATGCAATCTGTTGATTCTAGTGGTGCCATTCATTTTAATATCACTTTCCCACCCTAGATATTGGTGGAGAGATATTGGGACTCATTACAAGTTTGCCGGTCCGGAAAGAACAGTGCCGGTAAGCTTACCAGCACTATTGTTTCCGGAACGGCAAACTACGAGTCTGCTGTCCAGTGGTGTTTTGCCTGCCAGTTCTGACACTGGCGGGCGGGCAGAACATCACCCGCCAGCAGACTTTGACGGAAGCATCAGTCTGTTGCGCACAGTGCTTGTGCTTCCATCCACACCATACCCATTGAGTCCTATGGGACTGGAATGGGAATGGGGCATAACAATTGCCACCACCCGACTTATCGGACTTACCGGGCTGTAATGCCCCGGTTATTCCGACATCTCAGATGACAGTAATTCATCACAAGTCTGGCAGCAGCATGCCGGTTTTACCGGCACGGCTACCGCCGTACTTGTAATGAGGCCCATTGATTAGATGATGGCAGAATCATTGGTTGAGAATTTTGGCCATGATCTGTTTTGCTGTGAGACTGTTCCTTCTATGAAGACTCTTGGTTGATAGAACGTTGCATGGCATTGACGAGGTATCAAAGTTCTGAGTAGTAGGATCTAACTTTAATACATATACTGAATCTCTTTGTACCGTTTTTTACTCATGATGGGAAAAAACTCCACTTTTTGCTTTGTTTAGTGCCTGTGCCTCCCATAAGGAGCTGCATAGGCAAGGACTGGAGTCAACTGTCGGAATGTGTGATTGTTCCTCTGCATTAACCACAATTGCATTCGTTTGACATTTTAGTGAAGAAATGTTTTTTCTACCGCTTCTTCCTTTTATTTGGAATCTGCTCGTGTTTCTCATTGAGATCTAAGATCTCATCTTCTTTGTGTAAATTGCATACATTTTTAATAGGAGAATTTTTATTGTTGCAGAATTATTCCTGCTCCTATTAGCTCTTTTTTTTCTTGCTCTGATCTCTTTTCGTTTCATTCTGCAAGAAAAAAACACCTCAGTTGGCAGAGAACTTAAAATTGCTGCCAAAGGATTCTCTGTCGTCTTCTGTTCAGCCAATTTGTTGGTTTGTCCGATGATGTCCGTCAAGGGCGAGGGCGAGTGACTATTAGGTGAATAGAAATCTTGACATTTAGTTGCTTGGTTGGACCTCGACTGTACCCAGACTGTACAGCAGCACCCACAAGCCCAGAACCCACCCACCAGCCCACCTGATATCCAACAGCATGCCCAGGCCGGCCCACAGATTCTCACACCACCCACCAGCTTCCCTGACCTACAACACTACCCTCAGGCAGCCCCACAGCTGCTCACACCACCTGTCAGCCCCCCTGACCTCCAACACCATCCCCAGGCAGCCCGTCATGTCCTTATGTCCTCACGCCACCCACCAGTTCCCCTCACCTCCGACACCACCCCCAGGCAGCCCATGTCCTCACACCACCCACCAGCCACCACGCCTCCAACACCTCCCCCAGGAAGCCCCACAGGTACTGACACCACCAACCTGCCCCCCTCACATCTGACATCACTTCTAGGCAGCCCGACAGATCCTTAAACTACCCACCAGTCCCCTTGACCTTCTGACACCACCCCCAGGAAGTCCCACAGGTCCTCACACCACCCACCAGCCCACCTGACCTCTGACACCAAGACATCACTGATAGGACAGAGCCACATGTAATGTGAGGGCATAGTAGCAAGCAACAATCAATGCATGAAGAGTCCTAAGTAGGAAAGCATAGCATTCCAAGGGCCTGCAACTAACACAAGTTGAACAGGCATGTGTCGGTGTAATGCAAAGGAAGTCTGAGAGTGTGTGAGTCAAGCAGATGGATGATGTGTACAGCCAGATATAAACAAATTCACTTGTGATTATGAAGCATTCCAGTGGCAGTTGTGCAACATGACATGAGAGTACCCATTGGCTGGTAGCTGATGTGTGTAGGTGGGTATAATGCATTGGGAGGCACCCTCCCACCCACAACTGCACAACTGATAAGTGTATGACACACATCCACAGTTAGGCCCTAACCCACATGACAATCACAGACCAAATGCATAACAAAATAAAACTAAACCAAATTCAGCACATGAACAAAGAGACAATGACAACTGTATGATGACGAGGAAAAACTCTCTTCACTTTGCTCGTCGGAGAGCCTGGAGGACGTCCTATCGAGTTGCACCTGTTCTCTGACTTGGAAACTGAAACAGAGGGCGTACCTTCTGCATGTTGCCCGGCCTCCCTGGCATTGTGACAAGGATTGTGGGCCTTTAAGACCAGCGACCACAGCGCACCCAAGCGCGCACCGGGAAGTACATTGAAGTACTGTTTGCTGGGTGAGGGCGCTGCTGGAACCGTTTCTTAAATGCTCGTGTGTGCTTTGCTGCCGAGGAAAAACTCTCTTCACTTTGCTTGTCGGAGAGCCTGGAGGACGTCCTATCGAGTTTCACCTGTTGCCTGACTCGGAAACTGAAACAGAGGTTACTGTCTTTGTTTCACACAAGTGATCTCGTGTTGATTTGTGGAAAAGAAGGATTATCCTTTGACTTTTGACTCTATCTTCCTCACGTTGTATGACTCATGAACGTCATATTTCCTTTGCAGACGTGTTTGCTTTGCAGACGCAGAGAGCTGATAGAATATCTGACTAGTACAAGCTCTGTGTTAAGATTGTCAAGTTACGCTCACGTTGCCCTGTAGTCACACCCACCTATTTGAATATCTTATGAGTTTCACTCGCCTTTTTGTTTATTGCCACTATTCTCTCTTTCTTTCAGGGCGTGCCTTCTGCACATGGCCCCGCCCCCCTGGCATTGTGACAAGGATTGTGCGCCTTTAAGACCAGCGACCCCAGCGCACCCGCGCGCGCACCGGGAAGTACATTGAAGTACTATCCAGTAGGTATATTTCCTGAGGTTTGAGGTTTAACTTTTAGGCATTTTCAATTGTATTATAACCCGTATAATATATGATTAATGGATTCAACATTAAGAAATGGCAAAAAGCGGAAGGAATGTCCTTCTAAAACGCTCCTTACGATAGAATCCCCAAAAAACGTAAACAAAAAAAATAATAATAGTCCTTCTACTTCGTTGAATGGGAAAACATCATTTCTATCGATGTCACTTCATTCTGACGAAACGAGGGCTGTTCCAGAGCAAACACCTGCCCTAGAAAGTCATTTAGGGTTAGTGGACACTAAGGAAGTTTGTTCTCTAAAGAAAGCGAACAAAGACATTACTAACGACCCATTTGCTGTCGATGCACTCACAAGCAACGTACAAAAAATAATAGCAGATATACACAAAAACAAATATCTGCCTATCGCTGATATTTCTATGCTCGCCCCAGTAATCATGTCTGATCTTGACAAAAGAGTAAAGCTCTCTCTTGGCCCATCTACACCTGTGTCCACATACGGACCATTGAGGGAACATGTACATTTTCACAAACCAAGTGGTATTCGACCCAGTTTCATAAGCCCTGATATGGGAAACAAAGCAAAAACTCTCACACAAACTCCTGTAACTAGTTCCCCTTCCATGAACGATGCTGATAGACTTAATTTGCAGAACTCTATCGTGGAACAGAAAACTCTGAATACGTCCGTATCAATCTTCAACTTTTCAAATTTACCTGAACTACCCTTATCTCAAGACATTCCGGATGAAGAACTACTCGAGCAGAAGATTAACGAATTACCAATATTTACAAGAATATTAAACTTGCTCGATCGTGGCCACGAATATTCGCATCTCCTCTTGCAGGAGATGAAAAACGAGCTTGCTATTAACAATGCACAATTATCAAAAATTGAAGGTTACATGCTTGCGCAAGAAGCCTGTCATGTATACCATACAGAATGCCACATCAGAGCAGCCTCTACTATAAAAAGTGAACCCTGTCATCCCACTGATTATGTGGAAAAAAAAAAGTCGTTTCACAAACCTCAGATGAGCAGTTTTTTTCTCATGGAATTCCCGTGACTTTCACGCAAATAATTCAGCGAAAAGATAATATTGAAACGCAAAACTCTATGTCTCCGATTGACGAAAAAACAGACTATGTCAGAATAGTAAAACTGCAACATGACAGACTTTCTCACATCGAAACAATTTTGGGTCAAATCAAAGATAAAGACAACATCCTGGAGACGGACCCTGTAGAGGGAGAAACTGCACTGAACTCCAATTTGATTATACCTGCCCCTGACAGTCCCTCAATTTTGTTACATCTCATCGAGAAAGACACGTCCAAAGGAGCTCAGCAGGACCATATAGACGCAAGGGATAATCTCTATTTTCTATCACGACGAACCAAAAAAAATCATCTCAAGGCATTGAAAAGAAGACACAAAAATAAGGGAATCTCTGTGAGCGCTGAGAAAAAAATGCGAGAATTATCTTCAGAATTCACAAATGATAATGCATCAAAATCTACATCGAAGAAAGTAATTACACCTCTCGATCAGGCTGAACAAAAATGTAATTTAAATGAATTAAACGAGGAGAGCAAAACCGCACTGCAACTGAGGCCTTCAACAACACAAGAAAATATTTTGTCATCATCTGCCAACCAGACGGGAAAACAAAAGCCCAAATTGAGCTCTTCTAATGAAGAGAGTGTTTTGGTAGAAGAAAGAAGTACCTTGGAATTAGAAGTAAAGCCGCCTACTGAAAAAAAGATTCAAGCACACGTAACTGCGTTTTTTAAAGATGTTTCATCCAAAAAGACAGACCGTTACGTGCGAAATGTAAAAAGCAAAGGCACGGAATGTGGCTTGGAAGTAACGGACATTTCGGTGATCCTCGAAATACCAGTGCAAACGGTCGCGATTCCACTTGAAGCGACAGAAAAAAAAATTGCATTGGCCGAACCATCTACCAAAAGTGGGGTGAACCATTTGAATACACAAAACATGCAAACTCAGCTGAGAGACCACATTCACCCATTGAATCTCCCTAGCGCCTTAATACCTGCGGAAGAGATTTGATCATTAGAAAAATCAATTATTGATAACAGCAACCGAGGCCCAATTGCTCCTACGATAGCTCCACAGCAATTGAGTAGGGGAGATTCTCACTTAATATAAGAGGCTGTGGCTGATAACATTGGTTGAGAGCTATCTAGCGAAGACCGAGCCTCGCAGATCATTCTGCAGTTTCACAACATACCAGGGGGAAAAAAAAACATTATCGGCTGGAGAAGTGATGCTAAAATCAACGGCTCGCATCAATCGATCATTTCTAATGAACTCACTCTTTAAGATTCCATCCTTTCGAAGTTTGGTGACAAATGATATAGAGTGGATCTGACTCCCATGGGAGAATAACAACAGAATGCTATCTAAAATGATATCGCCCATAACTGCAAAATTTATCTGGGAGCATCACAGCGATCTCTTGTTTCTTGGCCTGGAAATGATGGGATTTGATCAGATAAAAACAGCCATAGATTTTATGGAATTTCAGCCTCCTCCACCTATATTGATTGCGGAATCAAACGAGTCCAGTACAGGCCAAAAGAATACCAACATAAATATGATTGAACAACTTACTGCCCTTACAAATGCCCTAAACGGGCTGAAATGGTTGGAACCCTTGATTAAAACAGTTACGAATACAACCCCTCCGATAAATATGTCATAAACTCATGACCTTGTTATCATGTCATGGAACTGTTGTGGCATAGACAACTTGCTAAAATGGAGAGAAAGAGCGCACTCACAACTTGTCCCTAACATTATTTTGCTTCAAGAAACTATGGCACTAAAGAATGTTGAAATTGAGGGTTTTGTTGTATGTTCACATCCTGCGAAAAAAGGACTAGAAGGGAGACCCTCAGGGGGTCTGATGATATTGATAGACACGAGGATAAACTTTACTATCAATAACGTATATCAATCAGACCTTTTTATCATATGTGATATATCTTTTGATGTGAAACTACATGGAAACTTACTTTTGATGTCGTTTTATTGGAACCCCCACCATTGTAACATTGAAAAAGCCTGTGAGCTTTTAGGTGAGGCCCTCAATGAGGCCTTCAGCAAAGCCCCACTTGCCGAGATCCTCATTGGTGGTGATTTCAATGCATCATTTGCGACCAATATCATCAACATGAGTGCCAACACTTCTTATTTTCAGGCTTCTTTAAACAAAGGAGATGTTGGAGCAAATTTTTTAAATCTTGGAACATTTTTTTAGTGTCGGCAGCAGACACTCATAAAAAGTTTACTTGGAAAAGGGGTAACGCTCAGTCATGGATTGACCGCATGTTCTCCTCGAAAGATCTGTCGGGCAGATTTGCTGCAGTTAACTCCAATAAAATTGTACTAGGCGACCATGCCATAATTACATCTTCTATACCAAAGTATTTTACTAGTTGTCTACCCTCTTCCCAGTTGGCTCTTATTCAATGTGATAGACCAGGACATTCTATCAACTGGTCTTTTGCAACATGCAGGAAACTAACTACTGTTGTGAATAGAGACCTTTGGAAATACAAGGGGAGACATTTTGTTGACAACGCATTAATATTAAACTGGAATTGTAAGATTATTGCCTATCACTTGGCAAAGATGTCCCTGACAATGACTAAGAAGGATATTTGCGACGACTAGGATAGATCATTTTGCACTGTCGTGGCTTCGCTTAAAAGAACGAAAATACTGTATCTCCGGAAGGTAACGAAATCTAGGTGGTCTTTGGCCAATACTGAATATTTAATATTGAAAAAAAAAAATATCGGTCGACTACAAACATGCATTAAAGGAGATCCGTATATTAAAGAAAATTCAGCAAAATCAAAGAATTGTCAATCTTTTATGTAACCAGAAAACAGAGATCTGGAAAATGAGAAGATCTATAGATAAAGAACTTCCCTGCGAATTAGACTCATGCATTGACAGTGCAACTTGGTATTCCTTCTTTCTTGCAAAATATGTCCTTCCTGTCGAATTTGCCTCCTGTGAACAATCTCCGGAAATTCATCTAATTCCCGATTGCTCTCCTTGGCACAAGACTAAAATATGTGCGGCAATATATAAACTAAAAAGTTCTAAATGTGCTGGGCCAGACGGGCTTCCTCCGTGTTTAATTAAGGACGATCCCCTATTTTGGTCTACTATGTTCTACAGTATTTATCAGGAAATATTTTGCTCTAAAAAAATACCAAGTTCTTGGCTCACATCAATTATTATTCCTATCCATGAAAAAGGTGCAATTTCTGACCCAAATAATTTCAGACCGATAGCAATTATTGATGTGGCAGACAAAATATTTGCCTCCTTGATTCTTCAAGAACTTGAACGTTTTGCTCGTATTAAAGATATTTTCTGTCCCTCTCAAGATGGATTTCACGATTGGATGGGGACCTCTCTCAATGCATGCATTCTCGCACACATTATTGCACATGCTACTAGCCCTGGCAACACACCTATCTTTGTTGCATCTTTGGACCCAAAAGCAGCCTTCGACTGTGTGATTAGAGGGAAATTGTTGGAAAAATTGCGTAAAGCTAATGTACCTCAATACCTCATTACACTTATAGAAATGTTACACTTTCAAACAAACTTCAAAGTAAGAATCGATCATGCAGGCTCCCTAACTCAAGCTATACCATCTTTTATAGGTGTAAAACAAGGCTGCAATCTAGCAGCAATTCTTTTCAATTTATTCCTAGCGGATATTAAAGAGATATGGGACGAAGCTAAATCATTTGCGATTTGAATAGGTGTGCTTTCTTTGTCATGGCTAGCGTATGAGGACGACATATTGCTCTTCGACCGCACACAGGCCGGACTTCAAAGTAAGCTAGAAAGCTTCGGCCACTACTGTAGGATCAATAATCTCTTGGTAAATCCGCAAAAATCTAACATAATTATCTTTGCTAACAAAAAAAAAAGTTTGTCACTTTGCATGGAAAATTGATACCTTGCCCATTGCAATATCCATCAACTTGTCTTATCTGGGGCTTATTCTTTCCAAAAATATGTCATTTAAAAGAATCAAGGAAGCACTAACAATCAAATCAGTACCTCTAAAATGCCAAATGAAGATACTGCTACAAAAAATGTGTAAATTCTCTTTAACACCACTATTAGAATTTTACTCGAAAAAAGTAGAGGCAATAATTTTGTACGGAGTTGATTTATATCTTTGTGATCTCGGTCCACTTCTGGACCGAATACAAGGACAGATTTGAAAATATACCCTTGGCTTATCGTCATCAATTCCAAACGCAATGGTTAGACACGAACTGGGACTTAATTAACTATCCGCCAAATACAACTGGCGCTTATTACTGAATTTTGCGAGAATGTTGTTTCCCCCCAGAAATTCCTTATATATAGGCTTAGATAGAATGATACTGAACAACAACCCTCCCTCCATGACCCAATTTAAAGAACGTATGTTAGCGATCATGGAAAAGATTAATTTACCAATTGAAGATTTGGAGTTCTTTCAGGAAAAGATTAAGAAAAAAATGTATCAATGTGATTGGGCAGACACCTGCACGAAGATGGCTAGCTATCTCTCGTTTGCAGAATATGGTAAATTTGTACACCGACAAACACCGAGTATGACATATTTAACATTATGCCCTTGTTCTAACGTTCGTCAAACCTTTCTGTTGTTTAGATTTGATCTTTTGCATACACGTGTTAGACAAAAGTATTGGCATAAGCAAACCGCAGATTATAACAACGAAATTTGCCGATTTTGCAATCAGTCAAAAGAGACTTTAAAACATCTCTTTTTATACCGTAATTACTTTGAAAACGTTAGTTGTAAAATGATAGATTCTTTTGTACATGCAAACACGATTGCAGCGAGAGAATGGATTTGGACGAAAAGTATGTGGGGCGCCACAAACGCCTCCTTACTTAAAACAACAAGGCTCGTAAAAACCATAGCATCTGAAATTGAAAAAGAGCGATAATTATGGCATAACCAAAATGAAAATTAGTTCTCGATGAATTTGTCTCTTTTGGTTATATCAAAGGAAGATAACTTTGAGATAAAGCATATTTTATCAAGATAGCGGGAGATCGACAATTTATGTTTTGTGTTTCTGTGTTGTTATGTTGTTTTTAAGCTGTACTGTGCATTTTGTAAATTCAACATACTTAAGAGTTGAAACTTGAAATATTTGTAAAGGTCTTGATTTATATCTTGACTAAAAACAAATGCATTTTTTTTTTAAAAAAAAAGCTGTATTAGCAATATGTACACTATGATAAAAAAAAAACTATGTTGAAGCGGGAATTGTCCAAGGGTAAAAATGGCCCAAAGTCCAAAAATCAAAACAACACAATGACGATATACATAGGCAGCAGGCTCAATAGTCTCTCTTGACATCTTCCAGGGCAGAGTCGCATTCATCGTCCTCTACTTGGAGGCGGGCAGCCGTCCTGTCAAGGACGGCTTGCAGGCTCTCCCTCAACCTCCACACCTCCTCCTCCGTATCCCTGCAAGCCTACTGCAGTATGGCAACCCGCTTCAGTGTCCTTCCCTATATCACCTCTGGGCTTGCCCTAGCAATCCGTGCTATCATCACCCTCTGCCTCTCCGCCATCTGCGGCATTCTATATTCCATCCGGATGCACACCGATACACAAAAGTGCCTGTGCTCCTCCTGCCAGGTGACCGTATGCTGCTGCCTCGCTTGCCTCCTCCTGTGGAAGGGCCCTGTGTTACACTCACCTAGTATCCACAGGGATGCCACCCAGCCGGGTTACTCGCTGGTATGCTTCTCAGCTTTGCCCTGATGTGGTCTGCGGGAAGGTTCTGCCTGAAAATACAGGAGGACTGTGTTCAAGACTGGCCGACTGGGGTAAGTATCCTCCCTCCACCCCGTATGATTTCAGTCCCTCTGGCGCCCTCTCCTAACCTTGTGGTAGAATTAGGCATGCTCTCCATCCTGCCTTCTTTGCAGGGGCGCGTTGTCTTTCATGGGCAGGTGCGGTCCAGTTACTTCACTGACGCCGGCCCTTTTGATATTGTTCAGGTAGGTCTTATTGCTGTTCTTTAGTTTTGTTGCTATCCTGCATGCCTTTCTTTGTTTAAAATGTCTCTTGTTTCTCCCTTAGGTATGCAGAGCTTCAGCGCGGCGAACTGGCTTGGTTGAGTCCTGCTGGTAAATGATGGCGCATTAAGAGGGCTATGATGCGGTAAGTAAGCGCTATGCGCAGCGCTGCGAAGTCTTGCCTTTGCTAACCTGTGTTTTCCTTCCTTGTAGGTCGCGGTGTTCTTCAGCATGAGTGGAATGTCCGGAGTGGTGCCAGCCAAGAGGCGACCAGCCAGGTAAGCTTTTTGAGCAGTTTGTAATTTGTAAATGTCTCTACTGCTTTCTTTAATGTTGCCTCTATCTTCCTCTTTCAGGTCGTTCTGTCCGGGAGGCGTGCAGATTCGAGAAAGCTGTTCTCAGTAGCTGCGTGTGTTTAAAGATGAAGACTGCAGGTGAGATGCTGCTGCTAATGATGTTCCTTTTGTCTCCTTGCAGGTTCTGCTTCTCCGAGGTTCGAGGGAATAGCTGGACACGGTGAGCATCACAGTGCAAGCTGCAAAGTAACGCGAAGCGTGTTGTCTTGCTCGGGTGTGGTTTAAATAGCCCGAGCAAAATAGTCCAGGTAAAGTAGTCCCTAGGCTACCACACCCAAAACACTAGACCGCATAGCTTGGTTCTTAGGAACCAAGCTATGTGGATGCCTTCATGTTGGCTGACAATACAATAAAGTAGTTCCCAAGCACATTGTTTTTCATGGTGTATGAGCCTGGCGCCATAGGCACCAGGACTGGCCCCATGAATGCTTTTGAAGAGGATGCCAGGCTCTAGAGGCCTGAGTCCTGACTCCACCTGGCCAATGGGTTTGCCAGAGGGGGTTTTGGGTGAGGGTTGTGACACCACTCCCCCTAGGGCCCCTCCCACACTGTTCCTTCTGTCTGGCCCAGGTTTGGTTGGGAAGTTCCGATGGAATTTCCTGATTAGACGTGGTGCGTGGATATTCTCACTGGGCTCCCAGGATCTATCTTGTGGTCCAAATCCTGAGATAATATAGCTTGGTCCTAGAGTATTTAGAGTCCAAGATATCTTTGACTTCGAATTCTGGTTCTCCGTCAACAAGTATGGGCTTAGGTGGTGTCCCAATCCGTGTGCCGGGTTGCATTGATTTCAGGAGGGACACATGGAATACCGGGTGGATGTGTAGATTAGGTGATAAATCCAGTTTTACGGCTGTTGGGTTGATAATTGCCTTAATGGTATAGGGTCCTAAGAATCTGGGATGAAAGGTCTGGGTTCCCTTGATGGGTACGAATTTAGCAGCTAACCAAACTTTGTCTCCTACTTTATAATCAGGGGCCTTTTTCCGGTGTTGGTCGGCGAATCTCTTTTTTTTTCTTTGCCATGAATAAGGTGTTCCTTTGCCCTTTTGAAAGCCTGAGTAATGGTTGTGTGTAGAGTCTTTACCGCTGCCATTTCCAAGCTGGTTGGAAGGTCTAGTTCAGAGGTACGTGGATGTCTGCCATAAAGGGTATAGAAGGCTTTTGTCCCGTGCTTGAATGCAAAGAATTGTTATATGCATATTCGGCTATCCATAGTAGGTCTTTCCAGTTCCTTTGTTCATGGTGCAGCATGCACCGTAAATATTGCTCGAGTGTCTAATTGGTTCTCTCGGTTTGGCTGTCCGTTTGGGGATGGTGACTGGTAGATAGCCGACCGTCGATTTGCGCCATTGCACAACATTTTTTCCATAAGTTTTAAACAAACTGGCTGCCTCGATCAGAGACCAGAACCGAAGGGAAGCCATGTAGCTTATCCACGCCCTCCAGGAACACTTTTTCTAAAGTGGCTGCATCTGGGAGGCCTTTGAGAGGAATAAAATGGGCCATCTTCGAGAATAAGTCCACAACTACAGGGATGGTGTTGAATGCTTGGCTTAGAGGTAGATCAGTGATGAAGTCAAGGGAAAGAGTGTGCCATGGAACTGGAGGAATGTCCAATGGTTGTAGGAGACCAGATGGTTTTTGTTTCTGTGATTTATTTTGTGCGCAGACACCACAGGACTGAATAAACTGAATGATGTCCTTACGCCAGGTAGGCCACCAAAAGTTCTCTTTCACCTTAGCTAGGGTTTTAGCGATCCCAGGATGCCCTTCGATCAGTGAATCGTGATAGTTTGAAATAATATGCTGTTGTAATTCCTTTTTGGGTACATATAGGCGATCCCTAAAAAAGGGTAGATGGTCCTTGATGGTATATTGTTCTCCTTGAGTTTGCCATGCGAGGTAGGCATCAGGATTTATTGTCCGTTGGATTTCTTTTCGTAGTTCTGCTTGTGTTTAGGCTGTCGTGATACCCAAGAGTTTGTCTTCAGGTATAATAGGTACTGGGTCTGGAGTTGTATATACTATTTCATCTATGCCCAGGCGAGATAAGGCATCTGCCTTTCTGTTTCTGACTCCTGGTCGAAATGTGATTACATAATCATATTCGGCGAAGAAAAGGGCCCACCGTAATTGGCGCAAGGACTGGGCCTTGGCTGTTTTAACATATTGCATGCAGGTTTCGGTGGTCTGTGATGACTGTAATGGTGTGTCTGGCCCCCAGAAGGTAGTGCCTCCAGGCTTTAAAGGCGGATTTGATAGCCAGGAGTTACTTGTCGGTGATGGCATCATTAATCTCTGGAGGTGAGAACTCTTTCGATCAGAAGGCCACAGGATGTAGCTGGCCGGTTTCCGGGTCTCTCTGTGAAAGGACAGCCCCCATTGCGAGACTGGACGCATCAGTTTCAACGACATAAGGGAGGTCTGGACGAGTATGCCGCAGTATTGGAGCGGAGGTAAACCTTTGTTTACGTTCCTGAAATGCTTCTTCTGCTTCTTCGGTCCAAGCAAACTTTTTATTGTTTTTTCGTAATACTACTGTGATTGGATGCACAACCCGAGAGAAGTCTGGGATGAACCGACGGTAGAAGTTTGAAAAGCCCAGCATGCTTTGTAACCCTTTCAGAGACCTTGGTGAAGGCCATTTCAGAATGGCATCTACCTTGTGCACGTCCATTCTGATGCCTCCTGGAGTAAGGATAAAACCAAGAAATTCTATTTCGGTGATGTGAAAAAAGCATTTTTCAAGCTTTGCAAACAAGCGATGTTGACGGAGCTTGGTGAGGACTGAATGAACGTGCCTGACATGATCTTGTTCTGAGGCTGAGTATACTAAAATGTCGTCTATGTAAACTAGGGCGCACACATCAATTAACTCCCTTAAGACGTCATTCATGAAATACTGGAATGCCGCAGGAGCGTTGCATAACCCGAAGGGCATGACTTGATATTCAAACAAGCCGTACTTAGTACGGAAGGCAGTTTTCTATTCATCTCCTTTTCTGACTCGGACCAGGTGGTACCCTCCTCGAAGGTACAATTTGGTGTACACCTGGGCATCTTTAACTTGGTCTAGCATCTCAGGGATAAGTGGCAAGGGGTAGCGGTTCTTCACAGTGATCTGGTTCAATGCGCGGTAGTCAATACAGGTTCTCAAGTCTCCTTCCTTTTCCGGTACTAAGAACAAAGGACTGGGTGTACGGAACTTCGAAGGATGGATAAATCCGTTTGCAAGATACTGGTCTAAATAGGATTTCAAATGAAGGTTTTCTGGATCTTTGAGAGCGTAGATCCTGCCGCAAGGGATTTGTGCACCAGGAACAAGGTTGATCTGACAGTCATAGGGCCTGTGCGGTGGCAAAGTATTGGCTTGTCCTTTCGGAAAACATCCTGGAAATCATGGTATTCACTTGGCAAGGTATTCGTTGCTGCCAGGGTTGATACTGTCGCTCCGGGAGTCATGGGTTACAGACGTCAGGTTTCTACTCTTGGTAATAGCAGGCAGGGGAGCAGTCACGGGTGAAGGTTAATTTCCATGCCCGCCAGTCTATCAAAGGGTTGTGAGCAACCAACCATGGCATCCCTAGTATTAGCCTGAAATGAGGTGCCTTGATGAGATCAAATGAAATAGACTCCCGATGTCCGTCCTGGTACAGCAAGGTTACCCTGGCTGTGCACTGGGTTACTGGTCCGGAAGCGATTTCTGTCCCATCCACAGTGGTTACCTTGTCCATAGTTGGCTTAGAACACAAAGGAAGCCCCATCTCTGCTGCCAGTTCTTGATCAATATAATTCCCAACTGCTCTGCTATCGATGTATGCTTCAACGGCATGCATTCTTGACGACTGTTGGTGGTTAATTAAGATCACTGGTATTGCAAAGTGCGAGGTCAGCAACTCTTTCTTCTCACTCGACAAACTGACCTCTACGTTTGTCGAGCGTGGTAGTTTTCTGATTCCTTAGCTTCATCCTTCTCTGTGGCCCGACTGTTCCTCTTGGAGGTTTTACTGGACAGTCCTTCAGTAAATGTCCTGGTTTCCCACAATACAAACAAAGCTGTTGTTGTCTTCTTTTGTCCCGCTCTTGTTTTGTTAATGGAGGCCGTATCCCTCCAATCTGCATGGGTTCTACAGCATTTTCAGGTACACGGGGTGTGTTTTCCCTTGGCCAAACATACACGGTCCAAGAGTCCGTCTTAGACCGGTCTGCCTTTGCGGTCCTGTAATCGGTGGTCTAGCTGCACGACCAGATTTATAAATTCTGCACAGTCTCTGGGTGGATCAACCACCTGGGCTAAGACGTCCTTTAATTCGCCTCGTAAGCCTCAATGGAATAACGTGGTTCTTTTGTTCTCTGGCCACCTAGCTTCGGCAACCAGTCTGTTGAAGGTAGCAATGTACGTTAACAAGTCCTGATTCTCCTGTCAGAGGGACAAGAGTTCATTGTCTACTGCTTGTTCCTGTGTATGGCGAGCAAAAAGTTTTGCCATTTCTCTCTGGAACCCCCCAAAGTCATGTAATAGAGGATCGCCATGGGTTACCAACAGCACCGACCAATCTGCTGCACTACCACTCAGGAATGATAAGACAAAAGCTACTCGAGCTTGGTCATTTGGAAATGCTCCAGGCCTACAAAGAAAATGAAGGTGGCACTGATTGATGAATGCCGCATACTTCCGTGGGTTGCCTGAGAACCTTTCTGGTGGTGCCAGGGGCACTGTTCCAGGTAACATGATCTGTACTGGAGTGGGTGGTATGGCGGGTTTTGCATCGTTGGATTGTTTCCAGGTAGAGGCATCTGTCCTGCCTGTGATTGCAAGTATTGCCTGCTAATCTCTTCAGTGCGTTCTTTGGTCACTATTAGGTCTCTCCGGAGGGCATTAGTCTCTTGTCGGGCAGAATGAACCTCAGCACGAAGCTCTCCTAGTAATTGGGCCAATTGGTCCGTTTCTGATGTCTCCATGGTGCCCAGGTGGATTTGTTATGGTAGGCTTTGCGTTCTCTTGCGCTCACCTGGTATCCACAGGGACGCCACCCAGCCGTGTTACTCGCTGGTATGCTTCTCAGCTTTGCCCTGATGTGGTCTGCGGGGAAGGTTCTGCCTGAAAATACAGGAGGACTGTGTTCAAGACTGGCCGACTGGGGTAAGTATCCTCCCTCCACCCCGTATGATTTCAGTCCCTCTGGCGCCCTCTCCTAACCTTGTGGTAGAATTAGGCATGCTCTCCATCCTGCCTTCTTTGCAGGGGTGCGTTGTCTTTCATGGGCAGGTGCGGTCCAGTTACTTCACTGACGCCGGCCCGTTTGATATTGTTCAGGTAGGTCTTATTGCTGTTCTTTAGTTTTGTTGCTATCCTGCATGCCTTTCTTTGTTTAAAATGTCTCTTGTTTTCTCCCTTAGGTATGCAGAGCTTCAGTGCGGCGAACTGGCTTGGTTGAGTCCCGCTAGTAAATGATGACGCATTAAGAGGGCTATGATGCGGTAAGTAAGCGCTATGCGCAGCGCTGCAAAGTCTTGCCTTTGCTAACCTGTGTTTTCCTTCCTTGTAGGTCGCGGTGTTCTTCAGCACGAGTGGAATGTCCGGAGTGGTGCCAGCCAAGAGGCGACCAGCCAGGTAAGCTTTTTGAGCAGTTTGTAATTTGTAAATGTCTCTACTGCTTTCTTTAATGTTGCCTCTATCTTCCTCTTTCAGGTCGTTCTGTCCGGGAGGCGTGCAGATTCGAGAAAGCTGTTCTCAGTAGCTGCGAGTGTTTAAAGATGAAGACTACAGGTAAGATGCTGCTGCTAATGATGTTCCTTTTGTCTCCTTGCAGGTTCTGCTTCTCTGAGGTTCGAGGGAATAGCTGGACACGGGGAGCGTCACGTTGCAAGCTGCAAAGTAACGCAAAGCGTGTTGTCTTGCTCGGGTGTGGTTTAAATAGCCCCAACAAAATAATCCAGGTAAAGTAGTCCCTAGGCTACCACACCCAAAACACTAGACCGCATAGCTTGGTTCTTAGGAACCAAGCTATGTGGATGCCTCCATGTTGGCTGACAATACAATAAAGTAGCTCCCATGCACATTGTTTTTCATGGTGTATGACTGGCCCCATGAGGGCTTTTGAAGAGGATGCCAGGCTCTAGAGGCCCGAGTCCTGACTCCACCTGGTCAATGGGTTTGCCAGAAGGGGTTTTGGGCGAGGGTCGTGACACCCTGCAAGGATTGCCTCTGACTACTTCTCCACTGCTGCTGCCTGGCCAAGCATACACTGTGCAAGTACCCCCGCTGTCTGGATGTTGAACCACAGGGGGTACAGTAACAGCACTGTCCTGATGCGCCAGCTGTCCCACTGACGCCTGTTCCTGTGCAGGTGCCTGGTCAGGCACTGCAACCACTGGGTCTGTACTTGCCGGGAATTCCATCTGATGCAGGGATGTGCTACCACCAGACTGGGTGACATGAGTGGTATTGGAGTAGAAGGGGCGTTGATGGAAACTGGCAAGAAAGGCCCCCTGGAGATCGACTGGGGCACAGAGGAGGCAGTGGAAGAGGCGGCAACTAAATGTGCCAGCGCAGATACCACCCGTGAGCAGCACACATGCCAGCTGGCCCATGTAGAGGGTCATTGATTTGTGATGATGTGAGTGCTCAGAATGCAAAGCTGTCACATCATCATGAATCAAGGCCATCCTATGTGCAATCCCAGCCAGCAGGGCATGTGTAATCTCAAGGGGGATGCCCATGGCCCCAAGGGGGGGGCACGGTCTGGGTGGAGGCATCCATCATGGTGGTCATTGCTGCATCAGATGGAGCAGGGACAGGAGGTTGGGCAGCTCCCTCAATGGTGCACTGCACATCCTCCTGTGCCTGGCCAGGGGTGCAGCCTGAACACCCTCCTGGAGGCCCTCACCCAACCCTGTGTACTGGCCTTCACCTGCCTCCTCCTCCACCACCTCCTCCATCTCCCCGGATGACTCCAGAGAGTCTTCCTCCCTGGATGGTACCTCTGTTTCTGCACCCTGGTCTACATCCACTGAGGCATCCCTCACCACAACAACCTCCTGAGACATATTCCCAGCAGCTATGTCCGATGGAACTTGCGCTCCCCAAGCCAACCCACCCTCATATTATATTGACTCTAGCCTGGCTGGCCGGGATGTGCGCTTAGGTCTGCCAAATCTGTCCCTGCCCTTATGCTCTACAGCAATGCCTCCGCCCTCTTCACGAGCTGCAGCAACTGTGGAAAATTGGGTCAAAAAAGCATTGGCATCCGGAACTGTTGTCAATGAATGTGTGGCATACACAAAATAAACATGACTAATTATGCAGCATGTACCTACCAAGAACTGACACACACAAAATGCACACGCACACACACATGTACTGCCCAGGCAAACTTCAATGCAAATGCTCCATGAGTGTAGTGAGAAGACCCAATCACAGTCATGACACATGCACATGTCAACAAACCACATTGTACAGTGGGCAACAACACATCACCAAAAACAGGCAACACACCCATACTAATGACAAACCAACAGAAGAATGACATGCAGCCATGTGCATGGGAACATTACAGGGCACCTGCCCACACAAACACAGTCACCAATGTGCACATGCAACATCATGACCTGCAAGCAAGCAACCTGCACACATATCTGTATACAAATTGTACATGGAAGGTGGCCAAGCATTCAAATATTGTATGAACACTTGTGGGATTAATGCAGTGAGATGAGAGGTCACAGCACAGTCCCAGAGACGTAAATTCATCAACTCCACATACGCAGACATCAATGCACATGTGTGACGCTCAGCAGATGTGTCTGTATGGATGCATTGTCAGTTGTGCCACACATGGACTCATACATCAAGCACGTCACACACATGCCCACAACATAGCATGTCCACATCTGTCATGTCAAAGCACTTGCTTCATGCTCACACACTGCATGTGCCCAAATACAAAAAACCATTGATGCGCAATATGGAAAAATACTCACGCAAATGCTAGTATACAATGTCTGACACCACAAATGACCAGCATTGGCATGAGGCAGCAATCAGCTGTGTCTCTCACTCCAAACACAAGCTACAAACAGGATGTGGCATTTGCAAACATGCATGCGACACATACGCCATAGAGCATTGTCCCACATGGGTATTCACCAGCAACATCCAGAGGACTTCATCAGGCAAAGAACTCGGACTGGAGGTCCGTATATATATCTCTCAAGTACCTGCAGCTCTATCTGTGTGAACCAGTAGCAGCCAGCATAGTACACCTATACAGTAGGTTGCGTGTCGAGGGCTGCCACCACCTTTGAATGGCTACAGGTCTTGAGGTCGTCCCAATGTTTCTGGACTGTGTTTCTGGGGTGGATTGCCACACCCTCCGCGTTGATGGCAGCCGTGATCACATCCCAGATACTCAGCCTTGCATGGTTTGTCCAGCTGCATAGCTGGGTTGAAGAGGGCATCATAGGCACGCAGGATCCGATCCACCAGGATGTCAGCTTTGGTGGAGGTGAAGTTTGAGCCCCTCTCACTCGACGTGGGATTGCTGCACACCTCAGATGATGTAGATGGGAAAGACATGACACTCCCGAGGCAGGTACGGGCTTCCTGGGCCCTGGGTAGGTGCTGTGGAGCTTTCATGGTTTTGGCAGAGGTGGATGACCCAGCAAGTAGAGAAGAGGTGGTTGCAGGCCCAACACAGGAGTTCAGGCCAAAGTGGGACAGCTGGCACACCAAGGCAGTGCTGGTTGCAGGCAGGCACTCACCCTCAAGCAGGCAGCATTAGTATAGGAGTGAATGAGGCAAAGCAGGGTACAGAGGAGGAAAATACAGCTGTCCCTAGGCAGGAGGAACAATGGTGTGCATCTTGAATCCACAGCACCTGATAGCAGAGTAAAGGCCTTTAACGCGTAAGTTACTTCCTGCACGCAGTCATTCAGTGCACCTAAGCGGCATGCCTACGTGGCTCACGGCAATGACGGGGTGATATAAGGCACGCAAAGTGCATCACTTGTGCGGGTGAAGGTTAAGGTTTGAATGAGCTGCACAGACATATTTCTGTGTGCTACGCGATCCATTTCCTTCAGGTAACTCATACTCCATTTTTGTTTTTGGGGGTTTGCCCCTGCGCATAGGCGGATGATTTTGTGATCTTCTTGAGGCCAACGGTGTGTCATGTACTCAATTTGTAAATGTCTGGGTGCCTCTGTGTATCGCATACCGCTTTTCTGACTTTTCAGAAGCTTTCCAGGTATTGCGTATGCAATTTTTGAGTCTCTGGGTGCCTCTGTATATCGTGTGCTGCTTTTTGCAGTTTTCAGAAGCTTTCCCAGGAATTGTGTATGCAATTTTTGAGGCCATGGGTGCTTCTGGATATCGCGGAACATTATTTTTGCTTTTGGGGTACATTGGAGCCTTCTATGTCGCACATCAAGTGGACTGTTCCCTTACTCATATTGGCCAGGACAATAACTTGGTGTGTCTTCCATTCATCCCTTACACCTGTGACATGAGTGGAAAGGCCCCAAGAGCGAAAGGGAGCAGACGGGGTCGGGGTGGTTGGAACAAGAGCAACGGGGCAGGGCCATGCCACTGGAATGCAGGTGACACACAGCTCTCAACCAGGCTTCACTCCTCTGCCTCCCTCCCATCCTCTCTCATTCATGACTGCCCATCTTCTATACAGGCATGGTGTACGGCTACCAATCTCTGCCTCAATGCCAGTGAAACAGAGAGCCTACTCATTAGGCACTCTGGCCTCACTCCATTGGCCCATTTCCCTTGTGTGGGTCAGTGGACCGTGTTCTCATCTTCAAATCCTCTCTCCTTCTTTCTTCACATCACAGACATTGCCTAGAAGGCCCACTTGCAGCTACACCTTCATAGGGGAATATTCTCTTCCTCACCTTCCCCTCAATGTCTCAAGTTCTCTGTTACAATCCTGATTTTTGTGTCATGTGTTGACAGTGTTGGTGTCTGTGGATATGGGTGGCTGACTGATGCCATGTGAAGTCCTTCTGCATTACAATGGCACATGTGCAGCATCTTTCCCTGGTATGGGTGCTGACATGACAGTTGCATGGGCCATGATTGTATGTTTACGCCACTTTTGTACATTAATGTGTCCACTGACGGTATGGACAGGACCAGGAGGGGGGACACAAGATGGCAAATGCCATACATCCGTAGCTTACAGATCATAGTGGGAATGCACAATGTCTGATGCTTCTGTGTCCTGTCATTTAGTGTTTGAGTGTTTGAGTGCACTTTGATGCACATGTGCATTTGTGTCTCGAGTCACATGACTCAAAATGTCTTTCCCTGTTCATGTGCAGGTCAAGATGCACCAGAAGCAGAGGAGGAGGAGGAAAAAGAGTTAGTGGTGAGTCAGACCACCAGTGGAGGACGTGGTGTTCTACGCCATGAGAACCCACTGGTGCTCCAAACCATCCTCAGTGTTGCTGTGGACTCTTCAGACTCTTCAGACTTAGCTGAGTTTGATGCTGTACCATGGTATCTGGTCATTTCATCTAATACCATTGCATTTAATGCCATTCCATCCAAATTTTTCCACCTAAAAAAATGTCCATCTAAAGCATGTTGTTGGGGGGTAAAGGGTTAATTTTTGTTCAGGCGCATTTTAAAGGGTAAAAAAACAGGGGTTGGGGGGTCAAGAAAAAAATGCATTAGATGGAAGTTTTAAGATAGAAAGATTTTGATGGAATGGCATTAGATGCAATGGCATTAGATGAAATTACCATAAACCCTGTACCACATGTGTATGCCTCAAAGAGGGCAAAGGTGATTTCCCCAATGGCCAGATCAGATGGGGCCCATGAGTCTGCGGCCGTACAGCTGGCTTGAAGGCCTCCTGTCCGTGGTGATTATGGCTGCAATGGCTACAAGGCCACCCCCCCCATGAATTGGGGTTAGGTCCAGCAGCCAAAGACAGGGGTACCACAGCAATGGGCATGGTCCCTTTCATCAGGCCATCATGGGCCATGCACATGTGGTGGACATGTGCAGGCTGGGGAGACAGCGTGGGAGCAGCAGAGGTTGCATGCCACCATCCAACATGGTAATGAGTTGAACAAAATTTCAGAGGGCATAGATAGGATGGCCAAAACCATAACCCCACCATCAGTCCGGGTAGAGCAACAGCTGCAGGTCACTTGGTCCTAATGCCGCTCCCACAGACTGCGCATGGGTGCCAACATCAAGGCGCGACAGGCTGATTTGAGGTGTCTACAGGAGTCCCTGCGTGTAGATGCTAAGGCACACGGAGAGGCCCTGAGATGTGAGATGCAGGCCACAACGACAGCAATACATGAAGAACTCTCAGTCACAGGGACAGTGCTCCACGAGGAGATGGATGCCATCAGGCAGACACTTTCCGAGCAACTCAATGCATCATGCGTGATTTTTTGACATGCACTCCCCTTTTCTCACATCCCGGGGGGACTCCCTCCCTCCCCAGTCCAGGATGCACTTTTTCTTTCTTTTGGACATGACCGGTGTGGTTGTTTTTTGTTATTTTATTTACCCCTTCATTCGGCATGGACATTTTCTTCTTGTCTTTCAATGCCCCTGCCAGGATGGTGGCATTCTTTTTTTCTTCGCCATTTCCGTGGTGGACTCTTTTTATTTTGTTTCTGTTTTCCATTGTGGTGTGCTGTTTCCCTCTCAAAGGCATGATGAGTGCAGTTGTGGACATGCAACCATGCACATTGGTGTTATCTGCCATGGCTGGCTTGAGGTTGACAGGATGGCATGAGCAGGTAACAATGGGTTGAGGGAAATGTGAGACATATGTGCTGTATACATGATTGTCAACTGGCTGGTGAAATACAGTGTCCCATGAGGTTGCGTGATCCTGATTCATCCGGCGACTGCACTCCATGGAAGGTCCACCCTGCACTCTTTCATGTCCCTAGTCCCCATGCCCTCTGCCAGGCACGGGCCCTCCTTTCACGAATTTGGAGGTACAATTACCGGTGGAGGTGATGAGGGAATCAAATAATGCCAGCTCTGTTAGCTGTTAGCAGGTAAGCATGTGCACTGTCCCTCGTGTTGTGTCTGTATTAAATGTCACCATGGTCTTTGCATGTATGACACATATGTGCTACCTGTGTGTGTAATCCTTGAGTTCTGTAAATGTCTATGCAAATGTGTGTATGTCCACATGCATGTGTGTGTATGTGCGGTTACACTTCTTTGCGAGTGCATTGTTGTGGTGCATGCACTTTCACAATTGATGCAATTAATGATAGTGATCAGGCAGCACACGTAACACTTTAGCCATTGGGCCTCATTACGACTCAGGCGGTAAGTGATTGAAATTACCGCCATGGCGTAATGAGCGTTAACGCCATGGTCCGATGGCGATAAGAGCGCCACATTACGACCCATCGCGCACGAGCATTACGCCATGGCGGTAACGTAAACTACGCCATGCCGTAAACAGCCCTTACCGCCCTCGTTAACAGCGCAGGGTGACCTACCGCCACCCATCATTGCGCCGACCGTAGTCAGCGGTCACCGTAATTAGCGGTGACCGCAAATAGGCGGAACCGGAAATAGCGTAATCGCGGCGGAACGGGAAACAGCACAGCGGCCATCTCAAAAAACACAATCCATTGCCATCCTACCCAACCACACCACAACCAACCCTCAAACCCTGACATTCCCATAACCCACCCATTTCCACAGCCAACCATGCCTAAAGTTCTCAAGAAGGCATGTGACAGGCAGCGGCAGGAGCGCTTCAGTCGAGAGGAACTGCAAATGCTTGCAGACACGCTCCAGGAGAAGGCTGATGTTGTCTTCTCCAATGAGATGACCCGAACAGCCATAGGCCGCAAAAAGGAGGTGTGGGAACTTGTGACACAACGTGTCAGTGCTGTTGGAACCACCCCACGCACCTCCAAACAGTGCCGCAAGAGATGGGACGACCTGCGGATCAGGGTCCGGGGCATTATGTCTGCCAACCATAACCTGGCCCTGGGAACTGGCGGGGGAGCAGACTCCCCACTGAAGATGCAACCGTGGGAGGAGACATGTGCCTCTCTGATTGGCATTGAGTGCATCGAAGGTGTCGGCGAGATGGAGAGAGGGGCCCCGAGATCTGGAGACACAGGTAGGTGCCTCATATCCAGCCCTGCAAGACACCCTGATACACTTGCACGTGACAATCACAATGTGGCAGACGCAACACATCAGCAGATGAGCCACACCCTGCGCACATGCAGCATGTACACTGTACAGTAGGCAGACACACACCTGCATGCAAAACCGAACCTAAAGGGAGGCAACCTGTATGTCACGGGCTACTAACTCCACCATCTATCCATTTCACTCTTCACAATGCCTGCTCAATGTCCGCTGAACCATCAATAACAGTCACCCTCCTCTGCTCCACCACAGGCTCGCAATCGGACACTGGCAGGGACGACAGCACCAGCACCCCAGCCAAGAAGGCCAGGAGAGTGGGAGAGGGGAACCATGCATCCACCTCTGCTGGACCCAGGCAGAATCCACGCCAGGCTGAAGAGCCCAGGGCAGCAAAGTCCCCCGAGGAAGGGGTCGTGACAGCACCTGCAGCCCAAACACACCCACTGTTGCCCACTGAGGGCAATGCGTCAGCAGGGAGCAGTACTGTTGGGGAGACTGCAGCCATCGCTGCCTGCTCCGACAGTGATGTGGAGGATGACACCGGACTTCACCACAACACACAACTGCACTCACCACACCTATCCCCAATCAGCCATCATGGAGATGACACCCTGGGCCCATCGCCAGCTAATTCATGGCCAGCAACTCCAAGCCCAGTGGGAGTTGTGGAAGATGGGAGTAGTCCCATTGGTCCCCCATTGGCACCCCCCATTGGGCCAGAATTCCAGCTGTCGCTGGAGCAGATTGCCAACAGGCAGGAAGCACTGGGCACACTCCTCACGCAGCATGTAGCAGAATGTGTAAGTACCAGTGCAGCCATGGAGAGGAGTGCTGATGGCATCAGGGCTGCCATCCAAACTGCCAGCAGGGACATTTGCACCGAACTTGCTGCAGGGCGGCAGATGATGAGCCAGCTCATCCAGACAATTCTGGACACATGCCGTACTGAGCAGCCCGGTACATCCTCGGCTGCAAGTTCAGCACAAGCCTCTCCCGTCCGCAGGTCATCCAGGACCCTGAGGAGCACAGCCAGGGGGGCCCCAGGTTCCGGGAGAGGGGGCAGTCAATAGTGTGCTGAACTATACTCACTTCACCACGGGCACTGTCACATGTTTGCAGGGTGTTCAGGGGGAGGGGGAGGGGGGTATTGGGTGTGTTGGAGTGTTCAGGGGGGAGGGGGAGGGGGGTATTGGGTGTGTTGGAGTGTTCAGGGGGGAGGGGGAGGGGGGTATTGGGTGTGTTGGAGTGTTCAGGGGGGAGGGGGAGGGGGGTATTGGGTGTGTTGGAGTGTTCAGGGGGGAGGGGGAGGGGTACTGTTATACCTATTCAGTAGTACAATACACTTTTTCTTTTCTCACAAACTAAAAGTGTGGACATTGCTCATTGCGTATGTGTGCTTTATTGTTACAGTCCACAGTGTTGACATACCAGACACACACAGTGCCCCAAGTGCCATCCATATGTCACACACTCGCTGTGTGTGCTAGAAGTATCGGTCAATGACATTCTGACGCATAATATGGCCCTCCTGTGCATCGCTGCCTCCCTGAGGTGCTGCCCCATCCCCATCATCATCATCCCCATCATCAGGTGGTTGTGGTTCTGCGTCAGGGGGCAGAGGCACGTTTCGTCTGATGCACATATTGTGTAGCATGACACATGCCATGACGATCTTTGCAACCTTCTCATGGCGGTACAGGAGTGCCCCGCCAGACCTGCTGAGGCAGCGGAAACGTGCCTTCAGTAGGCCAAAAGCATGCTCTATCACCACACGGGTACGTGCATGGTTATGGTTGTAGTCCTCCTCATGCTGGTTCGATGGGTTCCGGACTGGTGTGAGGAGCCACCTCTTCAGGGGATAGCCCGCATCACCTGTAAAATGTGAGAAAAGAATGTGTCAGGAACGAGATTGATATGTGAACATGACGCACAACCATGCCTTGATTCTCACTGTTACTGTGCACCAATTGGAGTTGTGGTTATGGATTTACACTGTGCAACCAGTATGTGTTCATGGCTCTCATGTACTGTTTTGCGTGCTGAAACACAATGCAGGGGGGACGATTGCCTTGTGAGTGGCCATCCACTGTGTCCGTTCAGGCCGTCATTCATGTGACCTTGCACGTGTCCTGTGAGCTTGAAGCTCACATGATAGCAACATCGATGTCTGGCTCATTATGACCCCAGTGAGCATTACTGGTGTCAATGGGGACAGTTTGTGGGTCTTGTAGTGGTGCATTGATGTCCCTGTCTGTCATGTGCCTCCTTTGTGCGCAGTTGTGGGGGACAGGCCTTTCAGTAGTTGGTGCATGGTGACGTGCATGTTGGTGTTATTCTTTAGGGTCAATGCGGCCACAATTTGCACAATGCACTTGTAAATGGTTGTGTCGTTCTTGGGATGCACTTTCATTCACATGTTGGGATGATTAGGTCAGGCATGATGTGTACACTTCTCTGTTGACATCAGTGCAGCCACAGGGAATGATCTGGCTACTGCTAGTTGCACCCACCCCCCTGTATCTGCCAGATGTAATATGCATTGGTACGTCATTCAACACCCACTTTGCATTTCCATGCTCATGTCATTAGACTCACCGAGTAGGTAGGATCTTGGGCCTGCATGTCGCTCCCTGTAGCGTGGTATTGTTGAGTTCCGAAGGATCATAGAATCATGGGTTGATCCGGGGAATCTGGCACAACAATGTGTGATGATCCTGTTGGAGTCACAGACCATTTGCACGTTGATTGAGTGGAAATGTTTACGGTTGCGGTACGGTACCTCCATGGCATGTGGGACCACCAATTCAACATGGGTGCAGTCAATGGCACCAATGCAACCAGGTATGCCGGCCAGTGCATGGAAACCCACTTTGGTGTTGGCAATCTCCTGGGCAGACCGTGGTAATGAGATGTGGTCATCTGTGTGCTTGAGGAGGGCATCGAGCACTTGCATCAGTGTACGCGAGAATAATGGTTGTGATATGCCATGCAAGTGCCCCACTGTGTGCTGGTAGGTGCCTGTGGCCAGGAAGTGGAGCACGGACACTACCTTCAGTAGGGGGGGGGGTGGCGGTGGGTGTATCAATCATGCTGACGATGTCGTTGTGTATCATGTCCACAATGGTGGTGATGGTGTCCCGGTCCAGTCGGTACAGGGTGTGGATCTGCTCAGCGGTGAGGTTGAATGGGCTGGGTCTGATGCGTGGGATTGGGGGCTGCCTGCGTGGTGGCACTGGCTGTGCTGGTGGGGCTTGCTGGGCCTGCCTTGCCCTCCTTCTCCTCCTGCGTCTCCTCTGTGCAGCCTGTTGTTGTTGTTGTTGTTGTTGTAGTTGCTGTTGTAGCACTCGCATTGCTATCAGGTCCTCCAGCCCCAACATTGCTAGTCCTATTGGTATCATTGTGGAGTGTGACTGGGTGTGGGAAGGGGTGGGGTGTGCTCTTTTTGTACTTCCTGGGTCTGTATTGCCTTCCCCTGTGCTGTTTCTGTGCACCTGTGGCAGCTGCATTCACTTTACATGGCCCTTTACGGTTGGTTCGCGATGGCGTAATTTGCACCATGGCGGTAAGGTACTTAACGGCCTGGGTGATGGCGTTAGGGGCATGTCCGCTTGGGTCGGCATTCCCGCACCTTTCCGCCATGGCGCTAAGTACGGTGTGGATGTTCGCGTGCGCGCGCCCTTGGCGCAGTCAGCGGCAGCGTTAGCTACGATGCCGCTAGTGACATCGTAGTTTACGGTCACGGGTCGTAATCGGCCCGAGCGGAAGACGATGGCGGTAATCGTTTACCGCCATCGTTTTTCGCTTTGCGCCAGGGTCGTAATGAGGGCCATTGTCACTATTTCAAGCATTCTGAGTGTTCATACCAATTGATGGCATACATTATCTGTGCGTCTGCACTCTGTGTATTTTGGTTCTCCAACACTTGCCTCACTGACCGTGAGGATGTCTCCTTACTGCCACCCTTCTACTCCCCCTGGCCCCATGTTACCTACTGGCCCCTGTAGGTGTACCTGTAGGTGTACTGCCTGTCCACACAACTCTTTGACCTGTGCCACTTCACATTCCACTCCCTTATCCACTTATATCACCTTCCCTGCCCATGTTCGACATGTACCACACACGTCCATTGTCAGGGCTACCCATCCTCAGATGCACCGCTTCATGACGTAGCCTCTGGCGACACAGTTCTGGGCATTTGTGTACATTGACTACCCAGGATGTGTTGCACGATTTTTTGTTTGCATTGCTTGTTCATCTCATCTAGCACTTTTAGTGAGTGCACAATGTGTGTGCACATTGTGGGCCCAGGCATGTGTTACATCATCCACTCCCCACAGCTTACCTTCATCTGTTCTCCCCATGTGACTTGCAAATGCACCCTGGGATCAAGGCACACTTAATGTGTGGTCTGTTGGGGGGTGAGGGAACAGCTGCATGTTGTCCTGAGGTCCTTTTATAGTGGTGTCCAACAGGGGGGAATGTTGCTTGGTGTAGCGTATGGGTATGTAGTTGTTGGCACTTCATTGTCTAGATGCAGCATACATGGGTCTTTTTCTGCTTTGGATGCCATGATGGGTGTTGCCTGTGTTTTGTCTGATGTAGAGCTGCTGATTAATCTTTCATAGGTGCCCATTCTTTGCTGCTCTGCCCTTCTCTGTCACCCACTTTTGACCTTCATGCCCCACTACTTGTGGTACTTTTCCATTTATGTTCCTTCCAGGCTCTCTGACCAGGCTGCTTCTTGCAAATGTGTTCATCTCTCTGTCTACCTCTCTTGGACAACCTCTATCTGCCCTCACCCACTGTGATGTCAGACATATCAATCCTCATCTCGCCTCCAGCCAGTCTCCTCTTTGCAACACATTTCACGCATCCCTCCCTCTCTCTCTCCACTTCACTGCTAGGCAACCGTCACTCTGTGTCCTGTCTCCCTCTTGCACCCCTGGGTGGGCCATGGCTATTTTCTTGTTCCATACAGGAGTAGTCATCGATGTCTAGTATCTTTATGTTGATGCAATGCATGATGCAATGTTTTTTTCAGGTGGGATGCAGTGGATGCAAGCCAAGTGGTTACTCTGTGCAGGTAAGTGAAGTGGACTCAGGGTGGAACTTGTGTTGTGGTTGGTGGCAGGGAGTCTGACACGGTGTGGGGTTGTTTTTCTTTTACTTGTATTGAGGTGAGCGGGACCAGCTACATAGGTGCATGTGACACATGCTGATGGTAGGCTGGTGTGTCTATGCATGCTGTTTTCTGAAGACAATCAGGGTGGCACTGGTTGCAGGATCATATTTGTGAGGAAGGCTGTCACTGTAGGGCCTTTGTTGGTGAGTTGTCGTGAGGGTGGCAGGCCTGGCTGTTTGTGTGCTGTGACACATGGTGATGGTAGTGATGGGGAGTGTTTCCTTGCACTTTTCACATGTGTCTTGCCTGCCACGTGGCATCCCATTGAATTATTTTTTAAAAGTCATGTCTACCCACGCAGGCAGTCCAAATTTGTTCCTTCTACCCCTTCTGGGGTTGCTGTCACAAGACAATTCCACAAGCAGAACAGCATTGCTGGTCATTTCTGGGATGCCAAGTTCATCACAGATACCAGGCACACACCATTGGCCAGGGGATGTTGTTTGCCATGTTGAACATGTACCATGAACGGTACACCAGCAGATCTTTTGGGGCCTGTTGACAGCTGCTGACTGCACCTCAATGCTCCCTTCAGTTCAAAGCACATTGGACACAATTCAACTGTTGAAGTCTGCCTTCACTTCCTCTTTCCTGTTGCCTACTCCCTTTTGTGTGGAAGTGACCTTGGCCTATGTTTCTCATTCCTTTCTTATGTCGGCTTGTCTCTTTCATGCCAGTTGCCTCAGCGCTCTGCCTACCAGTATGAGAGCTGCCTCTGTGAAGAGCTGACTTTGGCCAGATCCTGTCTTCTGTGCAATTGGTGATAGTTTTCCATCACATCATCTGGGACTTGACAACCCTGGCTCCCCTGACAGTGTTTACTGCACTGTGCCACTGCCACGTTAATCAGGGGATGCCATAACGTGGCATTGGGAGTACTTCCAAGGTGATCCTGGGTTTCATACCTCTCAGTGGTCTCTTTTCGGGAGTCCTCCTAGTGTCATACTGAGTATCGCCAGATAACATTGTCACAAAGTCCCATCACCATGATAACTGCACAGCACTCATGGAGGCAGGTAGTGTAGGTGTTGTGGGTAGGTAAGGTGTCACTGTGTGGTGTGTTCATATTGCATTGATGATAGGTTGGCAGATCTGACTCCAGGGTTGCAGGGATACATGGTGATGGGTGGCTGGTCAGTTATTTTTTTAATTTGTTGCATGTCAATTAGGGGGGAACATGTTGCTGTGTAATTGGGTGCCTGAATGTGTTGCCTGCCCTCAAATTGTGCTGTATTTCTCTACAGAAGCATTCTGCAGGGGAAGATGGTTGCTGCGACTGAAGGGGTAGTTGCTGCTGTATGCGTTTAGAGGACACGCCATCAGAGTTTGGTGATTTACAGGCCTACAGAGGAGGACATCCATGGATTCCATGGTCCGGTTGGTACAGGCTCACAAGGTATAAGGTGTGAGGTGGGATGTGCATATGTCTTGCACTGCACTGTTTTTTTTCTGAATCTGCTTGACTGCTTTGATGTGACTGTGTATTGTGAGCATAGTTGGTGTCAGGGAATAGGTTGGCCACTCAGCCTGTTTATTGTTGTGGAATACACATAGTGGTTCTAGGGCACTCCTCACATGTCTTTATTGATAACTTCCATTTTGTACTATGCCTTCCTACGTATGATGTCATGTGTGTAATTTGGTGTCTACGTGCAGAACAGTTTTTGTCCATGTGTCGGTGGTTGGGATTTTGTTGTTTGTGCTATGTGCTTTTGGGTGTACTACATGGACACTGTTGGTTGAAGGTGCTTTAACTGTGTTGGTGAGTTGTGCACAGCCATACAGATTAGGGGTGTATCGACCACTTATGCTCACTTACAAATTGGCTCATACTCTGTGGAAATTTAAATATGGAGTTTAAATGCTCCCTATTCACAGAATATATGAGACATGTGGAATCTTGCACCCCTGCTTTCACACTTACAGCAACATGGATAGGTTTCAGCCTGTAGTGCACATAGTCCCACAGGTGTACAATAGTTTTTTGACTTGCTGATTGGAATAAGTAAATATGTAGCTTTTGTTGGCCATGAATGACTAGGTGCTAAGAATGTAATGTTGCCAAGCTATGCTTTTTTCTGTTCCAACATATTTTTACTTGTTTATGTATTTCTCACATTTGTGTTTTGTACTTACATTTTTTATGCCTCCAACATCATTTTACTCCCAACTTTACAAAGTGCGAGTGGAATACTCTCTTACAAGTGTTATCTGGGGCTTTGTTTGTGCATGTTGTTTTATGTCTAATGGACGCACACAATGTGGCTCTACCATAGACACATTCTCAGGGTATTGTTGTGGGCACGTAGGATAGGCCCCAATTCATCATTGAATGGCAACTGGGATGTGGCCTCACTGAGCCTGCTCCACAGGGGCTGATATATGTGAAGTATGATTGCATCAGCTGGGTGTGTGCAGTCTCTCCATGTGCCCTTTGGGCATCCAAGGGCATGGGTGGTGCCTGTGGGTGCGGGTGGTGTCGCACATGCATTTCAACTGGTATGCTGTGCCATGTGGCAACATTGTGCACTTCACATGCAGTCAATATGATTTTATACACTACCGGTGGTGTATATAGCAACACCCACCAGAGTGGTCAAGGTAGCGGCACCGTGACTTCATGTTAGGGAGAATTCTCCAGAATGGCTAATTTCCCTTACCTACTGAGTCCCTCAGCAGCTTTGCTGGATTTCTAGGATTTTTCTTTTTACCTGGTAATACTGTGAGCCTTTTTCCCACTCTTACATGTGTTTTGCTGTGTGTTTAACATGTTTTTGTGTTCATAGACTGTGGAGCCTCACCTACTCAATAGGCATCATCTTTTTACCGTGTGTCACAGAGCACCTTTAGTGCAGTGACACAAGGTTGTCTTTTTCAGACTTGCCACTTTAATCTCCATTTTCTGGGACTGACTACTGTCTCCCAGAACATGTAAAGTTGCCATTGACTTTATTACTCTTTTTAAATTCACAGACCCAGTACAAACTATCTTAAATAGAGTACTGGAAAGGGTTAATAGTTATCCCTTTTTGTATGTCTCTCATGGAACATTATTTCGTTCCCCTTTCTTTAAGATTTGGCTGGTGGCAGTGGTATCTATCATATTTTTCCTACCACGGTCTATGAAAATAGCCTTTGTACTGTTTTGGGCTATGTTAGTAGCCTCAAACTTTAATCCGCTGGACCCCATTTACTTTTATTTGGTTCCGGCTGAGTTTATTCACCATTTCTTTTTGTAAAGGTCTTTCTCGTGTTTTACTCTGCGCGCCAAACCAGGTTTGGTTCCTTTGCTCGTCGTCCTTTGGCGGGCTTCTGCACAGAAGCCCTCCTTATGCGCCTGAGAGTCTAGGTAGACAGGATGTGAGGGAGGGGTTTTAGGCCCCTTGCACAGGGTCTCATTGGAGACCCAAGTCACACTTGATTGGCTAGGTGACTGTCCTGCCAGGACAGCCACCCTGCTGTGTGATTGACAGCAAGGCTGTGTGAATGGGGGAAAACTGCATAAAAAGCAGCTCTCTGGGACTTGGAAGGCAGAGTCGCCACTGGATCGAGAGAACCGAAGAGAAGCTGAAGGAAGAGGACTGCTGCAACTACTGAACCCCCCGGTGAATCCCTGCTGCGAGTCTGAATCTCCTAAATTTTGACGACAGAGAAGATCTGCAAGGAATCTTCTTCCCTTGAGCTGGTGGGACCAACCAGTTTGCCAAACACCAAGCAAGGCCTCCCTCCCCTGGTCGAATTTCCTGTGCACCACTGCAGTGAACCGGATAGCCAGGAGGACCTGACCCTGTTTGGGTTTTAAGCAGTGCACCTTTTATTTGTTGCTTTGCTGCTGCTGGTTTCTTCCCTGGGCAGTGCAGGACTCTCCAGTCTTCCTCCTTCGTGTCAGTCCAACAGTCGTTTCAGGAACTGTGAGCCTGCAGTATCTGCCAGGAACTTCTGCCTCAGCTAGAGCATTCTTCTTCTTCTAAGGTACTGTTCAATCCCGGTAGTTCGTTCCGTCCGACTGCGGGGAAAGTGTTTTAAATCTTTTTCTAATCCGAGGGTGTGTCCTTCTCTACTCTTTTAAGTAACTTTTCTTCCAACCAACTTCGTTTCAAACTCTTGGCAAAGACTTATCCGCGAACTACTCTGAACTGTGTGATCCCTGCAAAGACTCTGAGCCATTAACATTGGCCCAGGCCTATTGATTTGAATCCTCATAGTGGCAAGCCTTTTCTAGATTGCCCTGCCTACTTACTTGTTGGTGCTGCTTAATTTTGTATAACCTTGTCTTTCCCTCCCTTTTTAAATTACTGGAGTGCCATTTTGCTCAAACTTCATTTTAAGCTTAACTTGTCCAGAATTGATTGGGTGTTGTGTAGTATATTACGATTGTGATCTTTCTGCTACTTTACTTAGTGAACTGTTTTACAAATGATTGTGTAAATAAATGTATATTCTTTTACCCAGAAACCTTGAGTCAGTGTTTGTTTGAACCATAGCAATTGCTGTCCTTTGTATAACTTCTGATACTGCTCACTTTACTCTTGAGATAAGTCTGGCTACTTAGCCATCGCTACCACTTTACTGTGTAGTACAGGCTTGTACCAAAGGTGAATTTGTACTTACACTTGTAGTCTTAATTGCGTGTGGTGTTCCCAAAGGGTACTGCATATGATTCTGCCTAACACTTCAGCACTCCGAATGTGTGCTTCACATTGCCCCTAGTGGCTAAATGTGCTGTATTGATTCTCACCTCAGCTGGGGTTGTGGGATTCCAGATTGGTGTCATCATGAATGTTGATGGCGGGTAGCCACTGACCCCTGTAAATGTGTACATGGTTGTCATTGTCATTTATTGTCAGGCTCTGTTGTTCAGTGTGTCACATGCATGCATGTGCTTGACATTTATATGATGTATGATGTTTATAGATGTAGCTATCATGTGTGCTGCCCGGAAAATTGGCATACACTTCCATAATATTTCCATTGGCATCACATACTACCTGCGCATTAATAAAGTTCCAGTGCTTTCGATTCTGATAGATATGCTTCATCAACAGGGGCAGGGGGCATAGTGAAACGTGTGCAGTCAAGTGCACCTACTACATGGCTAAATTGTGCTACAGCATAGAATTCCTGGATTACTGTCTGCCTTTGCGCAAGTGTTTGGGGCATATATATGTGCCTGCTGTTATGCATGCCAATACTTGGAGTAGACAGCAGGATTGGGTGGCCTGCGATATCCCACCAACTATTGTGCCGCTTCACTGAAAGGACCCAGTTGCTATGAAATGGAGTGCAGTCAGCACTTTTTCTAGTGGGGTAAGGGCCTGTAAGCAGATGGTGGGTGATTTTAATCCATCTTCTCCCTCTCTGCCGAGATCTAGGATTACATGGAGGGGCAACCTGTACCTAGAATATACCTGGTCATCCGGCATCCCAAATAGTGTGGTCCGTGTTGTGAAGATCCGGGCCCTGAGCATCCTCTTCCTCCAGCGGTGTGCGTGCACGATAGCTCCTACTATTGCTGGGTTCATCATGGCTGTAGGAATTAGTGTGGTGTGCATTGCGTGCTTTATACGCTTTCGTTCCTATGCATGTTGAAGTTCCTATGCTATCATGTGGCGGATGGATCACAGGGTTTGATTGTACCTTTTCCCAACACAAGGTTGCGCGTTGAGATCCATGAATTGGTTTCGGCTTGTGAAGAAATGAGCGTACGCTCGGTTTGCCATGGACCGCCCCTCAACACACCCACATTTTGCTGTGTTCTTCATGTGTTCTTTGCTGCATGTTCCTCCCCCTATTTCGGGCTCTGTGTATGCCTGGCCCACACCCTGCGAGGAGCCTCACACAAGGCGATGGTCCACTCGCAGAGACGTGCTGGGCCTGCGCAAAGTCCACGCAAGTCCCTGGAAAGTCCCACGCAGTCGATTCCATGAATCAACGTTTGAAGATTTGCGTGCGGTTTGGCGTGCAAAGCCCCCATGTGCTGCACAATAAATACCGTGAATCAGGGCCTAAGTCTGCAAAGCAAAACTTGAAAGTGATAGTGGTCTAAACATAAGCTACAAAAGTAACCATTTCAATGTGTATTGAAAGGAAACAGAACAAGTGAGGCACGCCATCATAAACCCCCTCTCCAAATGACACAAACCACTGGACTATTTCTACACCAGTTTTTGCACTAGAAAGTGTCATAAAATTGCACTCAACTTCATAAGCCAAACACCTAATGTTTTACGAGTGTGACGGTTACCATGGGCTCAAACTCCTTTTGCCCTGCACAAAAGAAATGCCACTAGTTTGTAAAATATCAAAATGGAGTAAAGCTGATTTAGCTCTGTTTTCACTATCCAACAAAATAAGGTGTGACACTTGCAAGAGGTGCAACATATTACCAAAACAACTCTCTTAAAAATGTCAAAATCAGGCCCTAGAGTTACTGAAGAACAAACGGAATGTAACGTTTCACTTCCTCTGTAAAGTGGACTTGTTCGCATTGGAATTTATATACGTTGTTTCCTTACAAAATGAATTGACTAACCTTGACATTGAATAGAAATAGTTAATTATTTATTGCAGAAAAGATTGCTATCAGCTACATTATTCATAGCCACATAACAAAGCAAACACTTAAATTTGCTCTCATTCACAAACCTAGAGAGAACATAAACGTATTTCAAGTGTTATGCAAATGTCATCACAAACCTGAGCAGAATAATTGGCGGTGCCTGTTGCTCCTTCAACCGAACTAATAATAACTCACTTGTTTAACTCACTTTAATTCGCTAAACACTGCTCAGTATAGTGAACAAAATGGGATGGAGTGTCCTTGATTCACTTAAAACTGCAAGTTAAAGAAGACTGTCTAAGAAAACATTGGCTTGGTTGTACATTTGCTGAAATTAGAAGGACACTGTACCTAAGATGCAGTTCTGTATAGAGAGCCTCCTGGAATTACTGTCATCCGGCATACCTTATACTGCTGTCTAAGTGTACAACAATAGCGCCGCCTTCCACTGCACGTTTTCTTTTGTGTGATTAACTTGCTTTTGTTTCTAGGCATGCACGTTATTGTATTTCCCGCTTACATTCTGAGCAATACTGTTTATTTGTACTTTTTGTTTTAAAGTATGTGGCATTTGTGAGGAGGGCTGTAGCATCAAACTCATATAGGGCTGTAGTTATCCTGAGATGTAGGCTCTCAGGTAGTGCTTTTACTTCTCTACTGGCGACTGAGTAACTGTTGTATGCATTTTTACATAGTCATATTCGAACCCTTTCATTGCCCGCACACAAAAGACCTACCTGGCCAAAAGAAGGACGAGGTCACCCCCAAGTTCGGTCTTTTGCCTCCCAGCCCCTTCCACCTTTCAGTTTCAGGTGGGTCGCCCTCCACTGTCCACTGACTGTATGGCCCCACCCCCACTATCCCCAACTTACTTCAGCTGGCTCCCGAAGTCTTTCAGCTTTGCTGCAGGCCACGCCCCCTACAGGCTGCACATGAGGTATGGGACCAGCCTTCTGTATGCTGCCTTCTGTGCACTCCCCTTAAGACGTCCTGGTCTAAAAAACGCAATCTGTCCTAGTTAGTAGTCTCATTATGACTTTTGGAAGTTACAGTTATTTTTTTGTGGGTAAACCTATAGGAAGAGCACTTTTTGGGTGGCTGATAACTTTGGCACCATTTGACAAATCTTCATGAATCCTTCCAAAACTATATAGACCTGATTTGTGTTGAAGGTTTTGTGCAGCTTCCTCCCTGAAGAGGACATAGTTAAAGGGATGGTCAGAAAACGTACATTTTCACATAGATACATTTTGGCTTTTCTCTTACAAGATTAAAAAATGGTTGGATTTGTGCCTATCCGCCGTAAGTAACCGCATCTAGTCAAACTTGCAACACTTTTGTGGGTTGGTGCAAATCTCTTCCACGTTTTAAAAACATCCCCAAAAGTGCCACAAATGGATAAGTGATATCGGATTCATGGGGTACAATCTGTGGACGCATGCAATACTTTTATCTACTGTTGGTGTTTCTTCTGGGGAACCCGGACCTGGGGTTGCAGACCCAGTAAAAAATACCAACAAGCCTAGCATGGCTCCTTGCTATATACCAAGATACTAAATTCAAATAAGTACCAAGCATGAACATTAGACAACTATGCGCTTCTGGCAATGCTCTTGCTGATTTAATGCTGTCAAGAAAGCACTTGAAAGCTTTTTTTACAAAGTCAAAATCTACCATGCATGCTTCTCAAATTACTTCAGCCATTAAACAGTATAAAGCCCTTTTTCATGTAGTTTGCCATTATGTGAATACCTATAGTTGCTTTCCCAGTCAAACAGTGCACTGCTTTACATTTTAGTTTTTTTGAATACGATTCATTTGATCTAAAACAAATTAGCTAGCCAGATCCGAGCTGTTTCTGTCTCTTTTTTTTACAGTTAAGGGCATTCTTCTAACATCAACTGATGATTGCATTTACACTTCGCGTTAACTCAAGCACACAACATATTTAGACATTCTGGGCAGATTTTTTAAAGGCCTTTGTCCAGAATACTTATTACCTGTTCTAAAGATTCTCAATGCCTCCTTTGCATAAACCACTTTTCCGGATCAACTGAAGCTTGGTAATCTTTCCACTTCTTAAAAAGAACTATTTAGAGCCATTAGTTATAAGCAACTCTAGGTCAGCCTTCCATTTCCTGGGCATTTATGTGCGTGATCTATTTTGCTACAACTCCAGGCTCACATAGAAAACATAATTTGCTGTGTTAATATCAATTTGGTTTCCATCCCTGACATAGCGCAGAGACAGCAGCCCTCAATGAGGATGATGACATCATTAGGGCAATCAACGATGGTGGCTTATGCTTGTTTGTTTTTCTGGATCTCTTGGTAGCGTTTGAAATGGTGGACCCTGGGGCCCTTCTTAACATCTTATCTGCAGGTATGGGCTGGTGTGAAGGGGATGGAATCGGTTACAATCTTTCCTTTTCGGTCGATCAAAGGGCGTCAGATGGGATCATTCCGAACTCCTCCCTCGCTTGCTCATTGCATTGTTCACCAGGGCTCTAAGAAAAGGAAAAGTCATGTGCACACCTCATTTCACTCTGTATATCAAACATTAGTGTAGGTAAAGTGTGCGAGGGAGAATATCAACCCTGGCACTAGGTCGACTATAATAAGGGCAAACGATGAAGTGCCCACCAACCGTGGGTCACTCCCATACCCCGCACATCTATGGATTCTGGGTACCAGTCAATATTTTTTTTTTTTATTGTTTATTTGTTTATGGCTTTCCTAAGAAAACCTTTACAAAAAAGTAAAAAGAGCAATAAAAAACTAAAAAAACTACCAAAGTCTTACAGATCGATCGAGAAATATTCACCCATTATTCGATACTTCAACTATACTTTGTGAGTATCGAGCAGTTTTCTAGAACCTTTACTATTGCCGTGGTGAGCATAACTTCCTGACCGGAAATTAGTCTGTCCCAGAAGGAATCTTGTAATAAGGACTCTTCTCTAGCGACGAATCTTCCAAGCAGCTGACGTCTTATAGTCCAAGTCCCCTCGCACTCTAGCAACAGATGTCTCAATGTTTGTAGGTTTGGTGGGTCGCAAGACCTGCAGAGCTTTATGGTTTTGTCACCCTGATGTCTTTTAGCCAAAATTTCTCCGGTATGAGCCAGATTTAATCTGAGTCTGAGGAAATTGTTTCGAATGTTCTTGTCTGGGAATTTTTGGAGGTAACGTGGTAGTGTGCCTACTTTTCTCTCCACTATCAGGAAGAGGTTTGGTGGGTTTAGAAGCCTGACTCCTTCAATCGTACGAATCCAATCATATATTTCGAGTTGTTTTTTTATCTTCACAGGATTGACAATCAAAAGTTCTAATGTTGAGTTCAGCCTGAGTAAAATGTCCCCCACTTTTCTTTCCAGGGCAAGAAGTTGTTTTGATTTGGCCTTTTTGTGATGTCCCATTACATCGAAAAGGAGAGTCGTAGACCTAGCAGTGATAATATCGCGATATAGCGACAAGAGCTTCCAATCTGCTCGACAGCCTAGGGAGATCAGTCCCAGTTCATATCGCAGGCTACTAAAAGGTGTACATGTAGGCAAGTTTAATACTGCTGTCCATAGCCGACCCTCAGTTTTGCTCCAATTGTAATTCCAAAGCATAGGTTTCACTTCTAAGCCGTACAGAAGAACTGGTACAGCTTTACCAATATAGAATTTGAGAAGCGGCGATAGTGAGAATTTGCAGAATCTCCCCATCAGATTCTTCATCTGGGCTGTGGTTTTAGAGGTCTTCCCGAAAATAATTGGTAACGTCTTACTCATAGATGGAGATGCAAAAATTTCGTAGCCCAAGTAAGTGAGCTCTTCAACTCTGGGGATTTCCATTTCATTGAGGATCCATTTCCTGGAGGGAAGGTTTTTTCTCGGATGTTTAAATACCAGGATTCTAGATTTCGAGGGGTTAATTATAAGACCATTGAGCTTGACATAGTCATTTAGTTTGAGAAGGAGCTGTTGCAGCCCCCGGGCCGAGCCATCCAGCAAGACAATATCGTCTGCGTAGGCCAGCCAGTGTATACTTATCCCATTTATTCTAGGTGCTATCATAGAGGCCGATTCAAGGAAATTCACCAGGTCTGCTAGAAAAAGATTAAAGAACAACGGAGCACCTAGACAACCCTGCCGGACTCCCTTGAAAGCCTCTATGGCCTCTGATAAGTTGCCGGCGTCGTCCAGTCTTACCCTGATGGTGGTATTCTTGTGAAGCTCTATAAGCATAGCCAAAAGGGGTGCTGGGATCCCCCAATTTTGCAATTTCCGCCAGAGGTGAGCCCTGTCCACCAAGTCAAATGCTTTGGATAAGTCTACCTGCAACGCTCACCTGATTCTCGCAGAGGCGCCGGTCTTGACTGGGCGACTACCGTATCTCCAAAGGTGATGTGTAGCACCCGGTTGGCTCTTGGGCTAGACCTCTGTGCACTGTATGCCTGACGTGTAGAGTAAGATGTCTGCAGATAGAAAATATGGGGTTAATGAACTGGGGTTATTGGGGTGTCCCTATCTCTTTCCTCTTCTCCTCTCCTGTAGACCCCCAAAGGTTAACGCTCTCACCTTAGGTAAGTGAATGCCGAGCTCTCCATCTGCCTCGGGGCAGGGTGCTGTAACCAGTTTCTTCACTGGATAGGTAGCGCAGGCCTCTTGACTTCAGAGGACTGCTGTCCGTCGTTTACTGCACGAACGGTAAGTTTCGAGTCATTCAAATGTCTTTAAAGTCTTTAGTAATGATGTCTCTTGT